>NC_060244.1:6410000-6582500 GCF_021155785.1 Neodiprion fabricii
ACAACTGCCAAAACGAAGTTCACTAGCACTGCGCGACGAATCATGATGCGATTCTATTCTGACGTCTCGCCTTGCCGCTCCGGCTATTTGATATGTCTCGGACTTTGCCTCCGTCGTTGCGTAAAGTCACGTGACCGATCGTGCCGGGGATGATAATTCTGATGATTGCCAGATACGTAAAATACAACAACGTTTTTCGCGTTACATACCCGGTGTATTTACTCGACTGTTCTAAAAAGGACGAATATTTTTGGTCTGCGAGTAACGAGGCCTGTTACTTTCTGGGATGAACGTCGCGAGAAATCTTTCGTCCGCTGCGTGATTTTCGACATGACCTCGATTTAAAAATCTTGTTGTGTTTAGGTTCACGAACTTCGATGATCTGGATTGTATTGATATCTCGTTCAGCCTTGATCCGAAATTATGTTGCGGGTGATACCGACTATATCACTATGCGTGACTGAAAGAATTCGTTTTACGCAACACTTTAATTATGAAATACACGTTTCTTCAATAGATTTTCAAGGTTTTGATTTTTTAATATTGTTATTCACTTATTTAGTTATACTCAGGTTCGACGGTTCCGAATGTGAGTGTTTTATAATTTAGAATGATCTGAACTGTTTTTTTTTACGGATGTAATTTTAATCATATCCGCTTTTGCCTTGATTATACCGTGTTTGTACAATTTTCAATCTATAATTTTCGCACCATTCCCGCAATTATCCCCTATGATATTGCTATAATCAATATTAAAATCCGTTTTGGTCTGGCTGTATCACGATTGTGGTGCCGCTTTAAATTCGTCAACATTTTGATGTTATCAGAAAATTGAATGAGTCGTGTCGTACAAATCTGTCAATTAATATATCAATAAACGGTTCCCAATTATCGTAAAAAAGAAAAACCTCAACTAGAAACCTTACACCGTTCACTCATTTTCTTTCCGTTCCCCAGCGCCTGCTTGCTCTTATCTCTAACAAATATCATATCATGCAATAAATTGTTGAAATCCGTCCAAATCAACCCTACAAACGTTTCCTTCCGATTGCTTTGAATACTTTTAAAATATTATTACCGAGTAGACTCACTTACCTTCACCTTTCAGTCCCGTTTTAGCCAGCACGTGTGGCCAATGGGAAGTACGCCTCTAACGCCCACCGAAGCATGGCCGTTTAATTCTGTTAAATCGATTCATACCCCTTTCAATGTTCTTCATACCTCTTTCCAAAGTGGTTATGTAGTGGTAAAAAAATGGATAATGGTAGCGACCGATTACGTTCGGGATAAACTATACCGATATTGTTTACCCACACGCCGTATGAACATCGCCTGCGGTTGGATTTCAGTAAAATTAAAGAAGAAAAAACGTGTGGAGCTACTGACTTAACTTTCGTTATTCTTCAATTGCATACTGTAAACAGCTTTGCTCGCCATTCGTTGCTAAAAAGTCCGTCATCGTGTGAGCCAAGTTGAATAGATTCAATGCTGTTACAGAACAGTATCCTAAATCCGATGGACTTACATCTTGTATTCGAAGTATCGATCGATACGTAAATTTCGAAGATCTTTCGGAAGCGTGTGACTTACACGGACGGTCCGTATATTGATCCGGCGCATATAGGAAATACGTTTTCGGTAGCTTCACTTGTTTTGTACTTGTAATCACTGAACTGTAAGTGGTAGGCTTTGTCCAAAGTGTTTTAACAAAGAAGATTCGATCTATGACATCGATGCGAACACTCGTTAACCGATGGTTTTAATTGCAAATTTAATTGACGGAGGAACTTCAAGTTAGTATCTTTACTTATGATCAGAGCCCTCCAGAAATTGACTGGAGAACGCTTCGTTTATACTTAGATAAATAGTAAAGTTGTAACTGATGAATATTTTTGTCAGGTTGCGCATTGCGTTGTACCTCAAAGCGAGAGAACAGATTTTTCTATGATATCGGTAAAACTAACTACGTGAAAACTGAACGGGAAAATATGAGACGTTCCTGAAACGCACTCGAGACATCATGCGAAAAATAATTTATTCAACGATTTCATAAAGCATATCACATAGTAGTTAATTAATCACATTTTTTTTCGCTCACGTCGATCATTTCCGCAGAATAAATCTTCACGTGGAAAGTAGAACGCAATTATTCAGTACCCGAATTGAATTGTCGCAGATCTTGGCAACTGAACTACAACTCGGTCGATTGCAGTTATAGTGTTATTAACCAGGACGACTGACTTCAGGTTCGTTAGTCCAGCGAATAAGCCACTCGGTAGAGTTTGGATTTTATTGTCAGTCAAACTGATGTGAGTCATCGACGAGAGGCCTTGGAATGCGTCAGCTTCTATTACTGAAATCTCGTTGTTATGAAGATACAGATATTCTAAACTACTTAGACTGATAAAAGTTCCCGATCGAATCGTGGATATTTTGTTGTGGTCGATGGATAACAGAGTCAGTTTCGACAATCCTCTGAATGCCCGTTCATGAACGGTTACTATGTCATTGTGAGAAACGGACAACGAATCAAGTTCAGTCAAACCATTGAAAGTTTCGGCTCGCAGTTTTCTGATGTTGTTCCTATCCAAGTAAAGATATTTCAATTTCTCGAGACTTTTGAACGAATTGGGAGCGACGGTAGTTATTTCGTTGTCCTCTAGCCCCAGAGAAGTTATCTCCGAAAGGCCGGAAAATGTTATCTGATTTATCGTCGCGATGAAATTCTGATGCAGTTGTAACCTTGTTAATCCTGACAGTCCGTTAAAAGTCCCTTCCGATATGTGGGTAATCCCGTTGTTAGCCAAGAACAATCTGTCCAAGTGAGGCAATTCTTGAAACAAGTTGGGAATCAGCGTAACCGCGTTGTTATCAAGGTCCAGATATTTCAGGTTCGGTAGGCCCGAGAACGCGCCAGGTTGCAAATTCGAAATTCTATTTCCGGCAGACAAGTGTAGATTTACTAGCGAGAGATTTTTAAAGGCACCAGGATCAATCGACGTCAAATTCAAGTTAAATATTTCCAAACGATCACGGTGCGTTCGTTCCGTTACCTCGGTTAAAACACCTTCGACGGAACTGCACACGGTATAGTCGAACACATTTCTGCACGTTGGTTGCGTCTGAGCAAGCACAACTGCGAGAACGAAGTTCACCGACACTGCACAACGAATCATGACGCGATTCTGTTCTAATATCGTGCTTTGCTGCTCGGACTATTTAAGTCGATCCATATCTAAAGGCTACCTTGAACTCTGCCAGCGTCGTTACGTAGAGTCACGTGTCGAGTGATCACGCCGGAGATGATATTTCAGATGATTGTCGAATGCGTAAAACATGATCAAGTTTCCACGGGGTGTAACCGGCGTATTCACTAAACTTCGTCACGGAAGATTAAATTCTTAGATTCGCGCTTATGGGACTGCCTGTGATAGTCGTAGTTGATATCCAATCAACAATCCACGAAAACAGCGATCTACTCTGAAAAATTATTCGGTTTCAATTTGATGTCAATCTATCTCTACCTGATGTTAAATTTCTGAAGCAACCATGCAAACAGTACCGTAGTAATTTTTGTTCTAATTCCTTCAGTATACGACGAATTTAACGAGTAAAATGATGTTGCGGACAATCAACTTCGAACAAGTAATAGAATAAATTCATTTTTTCAGGCCGTCACTCGCAACTCTCGTAAGATTTACAATTCACGTAAACGTAAATCCAAGAAATCTCTGCGTCGGGATGATCGATGGTTTGCTCGTCATTCATGATCATTCAGTATCGTTCGCACGTGTATAATATATTCTATAAAAATCCACACCATTTTGGTGTGGATTTTAACTTTTATAGACACCGTGAATTTTCTGACAGTGTATTTGACAATTGTAAAATAAATCTTGTGGAATTTTGTTACCGTAATCATTTTCGGTTTTCTTGTTAGTAACGAACTCGTTCAAACTTCTCTCTGCGTAACAGTACTTCAGACTCTTCTCTTTCGCTGAATTCACTTGGCAGCTTCTCCCAAACGGAGAGGGGTGTGTTGAGAATTGGGCGATGTGTTGGAGAGCGGGGATATAATTCACGATTGGAATTGATCAATTAGGCGAAAAATGTAATCTATGTGATGCTTGATTCGTAACAATATCGGAATGAATAGAATATTGTCATTTGAACCGTTTCAGTCACGCAGTGATTTAAATATTACCAAGTAGACTTACCTACCTTCATTTTCCAGGCAGGTTTGAGCCAACACAGTGGCCAATAGGAAGTACTGGAGTATCGCACACCGAATCATGGCCACACAATTCTGGTGAATCGATTCTCGTACCTTAACAATTTATACTAATCGTGAATGTGCCTGTTGCAAGCTGACTACATGAATCTAAACGGGAAAGTACTATACATTCTTGGAACGCAGTAGAGACATTGTACGGAATATTATTTATTCAAAGATTGTGCGAAAGTATATTGTTAAGTATAAGTATATGTTGTTAAGTGAGCGGAATTTTTTATTCATTCACATTCATCATTCCAGTAGACGAAATCTTCATGTGGAAAGTAGCGCACAATTATTCGGTGGGTACCGAAAACTGAATTGTCGCAGTACTTGGCAACTGAACTACATTTGGGTCAACTGCAGTTATAGTGTTATTCGACAGATCGACTGACTCCAGGTCTGTGAGTCCAGCGAATAAGCCATTCGGTAGGGTTTTGATTTTATTGTTACTCAAATCGATACTTAACTCCGACGTGAGGCCTTCGAACGCACCAGCTTCTATCACTGAAATCTCGTTATTATAAAGATCCAGAGATTCCAAACTGCTGAGACCAATGAAAGTGCCTGATCGAATTGTAGATATTTTGTTGTGTTGGAGATGTAAGAAGGTCAGTTTAGACAATCCTCTGAATGCCCTTTGATCAATAGTTACTATGTCGTTGTCATTGATGTGCAGAGAACGAAGTTTCGTTAAACCTTTGAGAGTATCGGCTTTTAGTTCTCCTATATTGTTTCTATCTAAGTAAAGATTTTTCAATTTCTTGAGACTTTCAAACGATTTTGGGGCAATGGTACTTATTCTGTTGCTCTCTAGCTCCAGAGAAGTTATCTTCGAAAGACCAGAAAATGTTGTTCGATTAATCGTCGCAATCAGATTCTGATGTAGTTGCAACTGTACCAATTCTGATAATCCGTTAAAAGTCCCCTCCGGTATGTATGTAATGTTGTTATTGGCCAAGGACAACCTTTCCAAGTGAGGCAATTCTTGAAACAAGTTGGGAATCAGCGTAACGGCGTTGTTTCCAAGCCGCAGGTCTTTCAGCATCGGCAGGCCCGAGAACGCGCCTGGTTGCAAATTCGAAATTCGATTTCCGGCAAACAGGTGTAGAGTTACTAGCGAGAGATTTTTAAACGCTCCAGGTTCAATCGATATCAAATTGAAATCCAATATTTCCAAACGATCGTGATGACTTCGTTGCTTTACTTCGGTTAAAACACCTTCGACGGAACTGCACACGGTATAGTCGAACACATTTTTGCACGTTGGCTGCGTCTGAGCAAGCACAACTGCCAAAAGAAAGTTCACTAGCACTGCACGACGAATCATGATGCGATTCCTTCTAACGTCTCGCCTTGCTGCTCCGACTATTTAAGTCGAACCATATCTGAAGGATATCTTTGAACTTTACCACCGACATTGCGCAGAGTCGCGCGAGTGATCACGCTGAGGATAATGATTCCGATGACCGCTAAATACGCAAAATATAGTTAAATTCTTGCGAAACATACAAGGTGTATCTACTCGACTTTTTTACAGAAGACGAATCTTCTTGATTGGCAAGTAATCGGACTGGCCTGTGACAACCGTAGTAGATATTCCAATCAACAATTCCCGAAAACCCAAAACTACTCTAAAAAATCTTGCTGCCGAGTTTTATAGACTCTTTTGGTCAATTCTAACACCACTTTTTTGATACTATGATAATTGATGTACAGTTTTAATCGAGGATGTACTTCTTACTCCATTTGTTGGGATTCTGTTATTACTCCATTTCATGTCATACGGTTAAGTATAATCACTTTATGCGATACTCATAGATCTCTGACCCTTCACCTATAACATCTACTTTCGAAATTTCAACCTCGCGAAATCTGTGACCGTAGTGACGAGAGAGCGAGATATATATCCTCGGGTCAGCCAGGATACTCCGTCTCTGTCACCCTGCCCTTGATTGGCTGAGAGGAAACGTATCGACCGGCCAATTAAGTTGCAGAGCAGAGGGAGTACGAGTACGAGTATAAGTACATGGCATAAGTGCTCCACCTCACTTTTCTGCCACACTTTCTGCACACGCGAGGCTACTCCCATCGTTGACTGATGAATTTGGTTCAAATGAATTTGCATAGTTGGAAAGTATACGGCGTCCTTACGATGTTGTATGAAGATTTCAGTCTGTGCCCGTTCGTCGTTCCATTTCCATAATAACATTCGACTCTGCATTATCTGGGTACACGCGGTGAGCGATGGTAATACCGGTTCTTGTCGCCTCTACTTACCGACCGATTGCCGGATTGAGTTGCGCGCGGGGGGGAGGACTCAGCTTGACGGTGAAATTTATCTAGTCCACTTTCGATTACGAAAATTCTCATAAGGCTAGCAGTCTTCGTATATCTTCGGTCAACCCCGGTAGCCTCCTCTTAACGTCAAGCGTACGCATTTCCGCCGGAAATTGTTTCGCGTCGTCACGTATGTCGAGTTTACCTTCTCAATTTTCACCCAGTTGTTGTCGCCTGGCGGCCATTGGTGTGAGTTGAGTTCATTCTTGGCGTGGCGTTAAACCGGTTGGACGTGGACGAATTTACGGTGTATTTTATAGTCCCACGAATCTGGTCAAGTTTTATTTCATCAGATTGAAAGGATTTTACTCACCCGTTACGATGAGTACCGACAGCATTGAGAAATTGTATAAAAATTTTGGCATACTAGCTGACGCCAAGGATAAATTAGCCGAGGTTTGTAATTTCTGCCGTTGGCTTGGTTATACTTCCCTCGAATTTCACGTCTTGATTCACATTATTTTTGCTGAATTATTCTTGCTATCTGGATACGAAATGTTGAAGATCCAATTAGCTCGCAAAATTGAAATTATACAGATTATTGGTGACTTGCAAAACCTTTCTCATGCTCCGTCTGTCTAAAATTAATTTACGTTATTTTAATAAATTTCTAGCATGAAAAAGAGTACATGGAAATTCTCACCGCGGTGAAGGGAACGACGAAAGAAAAGCGCCTTGCTTCGCAATTCATCGCCAGATTTTTCAAACACTTCCCTAAACTCGCAGATCAGGCCATTGATGCTCATCTTGATCTCTGCGAAGATGAAGACATTGCTGTAAGTACCTAGTTAGCAGTAAACAATTACCATGTTACCCATTCTGTAAAATATACATTTCATTTCCCATCACTAACGAAACCACATATGATAATTATGTAAACCTCGATCAACTATTCATTTTATTTAGTCAGCGTAGTTGTACAGTTGTTATGTGTAACTTTGTTTTGTACATTTATGGCGAACAAACATTGTGCGCAAATATTATTTTAGTATCGCGCCTCACCGTGACTATTTGTATTTCCGTTGGTAATTCAACTGTTGCACCTGAAGCGAAAGTTACACGTATTGATTAAACAATCAAAAAAACATATGCATATACAGCTACGGAATTTATTTAACTTAAACAGTGTATATGTTGGTTTTTGTTTGTCAGCCAGATGTTCCCCCAGTCTTGTTCTGATTAACTATCGCCTATCGCTTATTAATAATATTTCCCATTCCTTATAGTAATCCTTACAGCCTCCTTCCTGTCTATATTTCTCCATATTCATTTAGACTCTAATTGCTGTAACCAGTCGGGATTGCACTTATTCAGATGCACATGTTCTCCCATTATCGTGAATTTCTGCATCTATCCCTATAGATTCACACCTATTGTCTGAATGATTTTTATTTCATCTTTCATGAAGTGCATTTCCATTCAATTTTTTATCAAGCAAACACTTCTGCTGCTACATTCAACAAGTCAAGTTTAGTTCCTCCGTCCAAATCTGCCTTCCAATAATTATCGTTGAAGTCCTTAAATCTCTTTTGCCCAAATTGAATTCATACTCTTCAACTTGATCATGAACAATAAACTCGTTTCATTGTATATTATATATTAAACCATTTATCCTCTTTAAAATAAATTCCTCTCACCATTCCCTGTTTTTGATATTGAAAGTAGTGATATGTAAATACATGTAATCAACGAGTTTGAACCCAAAAGTAATCCCATCTGCATCGCAGTTGGGCATGGATATAATTTTGAAAAAAGATGTGGTAACCATATATCTTACAACAGACTTAAAACTGATACAAGTCTGTTACCAGAAAATTTATTTACGAAATTCGTAGCTATTTTGCTATTTTGTGTTTCATTGTTATATTACATTGATTTGGACTGTGAAAGTCAAATTCATGAAAGTCTTTTCATCTCTTAGATGTTGTTTACTACTGATTGCTGCAGTGAAGCATCATGAAATTGGCTCTGGCACAATCACTTTTCTTAATAATCTGATGGTATATTTGCACTGATCCTGAACTTTGTCACTTTTATGACAAAAGCAACAAAAACATAATGAGGCCAACATGGCTTACATGAAACATGTCTCATTCTAGAAAATCAAAATACACTGCATAAACAATAACAATATTTCAAGGTATTATGATGTGTAAGGAATTTCAGCAGTTGGTGAAATCTACAGGCTTATCCGTTTATTAAAGCTTTTGAAGATGCCAAAATAGCATCAGGCTCAATTGAAATTGGCTATAGCAATTGTACAGATACAATGACGTTGCCATTGACGATCAATAATTATTCATCATACATACCGATATTTTTGGCGGCAGCATCAGAGTTAGTCCAAAAGCTCCCAAAAGATGACTTATAAAAATTAGTTGTATTCAATGACAAATCGATTCTGTTTATGTTTAATAACGATTCAGTTTTCCCATCGTTACTGTTTTACCATCTCTCCTTTATCACTTCGTACAGATGGATTTTGTAATTAAAACATCGTCAGTAAGATTGAATATAGACCTTCAATATTTCTCTACAATTTTCAAGTTTACCTTCGCGTAAAAATCCATCGCAATCGTGTCGACTTTACAGATTAGGAAGCAAGCGATTAAAGACCTGCCGTCATTGTGCAAAGAGAACAAAGAACATACTGCGCGGATTGCTGATATATTGGCGCAATTGTTATTAGCGCAAGATCCATCAGAATTGGCTGTGGTTCAAAACAGTATTATGTCGCTAATAAAAAATGATCCTAAAGGTAAGTGTACCACCAAATACTTCAAGTTCATAGGCAAAGAGAGAAATACATTCGACATGCTAAGTTTCGATTTTTAACTAAGGCATTGTTCACATCTACAGGTGCTATCAGTGGATTTTTCAGTCAGATTCTGAATGGCGATGATGGAGCTCGAGAACGTTGCATCAAATTTTTAGCTACCAAACTAAAGGCTGTTGGCCATGATATCATAACTAAAGAACCAGAAGATTTGCTGATTGTTGAGTGCAAGAAAGTATTACAGGTGAAAAATTCAGTTCCTTCCTTTTACAATATCTCTTTTTTTCTTTGGGGTTTTCCAGTAAATTTTATTGCAATTGAATATCAATTTTCCGCAGGATGTCACAGCTGATGAATTTCACTCGATTATGGAAGTACTTGCATGGACCAGACTGGGATCTACAGTTACTGGACAACAGGAGTTGATTGATATTATTGTTGAACAAGCTGAGCTTTCAATTCCCTTTAAGCACACCAACGAAGAACAGTGGAGTCGACTTGTGCAATGCATTAAACATGCCCTACCATTTTTCAATGTGTGTGAAGCTCTTGTTGTATATCAGACATCAATGTCATTTCAATTGCTAACTATAACTATACTGTTATCTGTTTTCAGTCGCAAGTTGACTCGTCCAGATTTGTTTGTTACATATGCGTTCAAGTCTTACCCCATTTGTCTTTAATCACGGGACCTGAAGGCAGAGATCCACAATTGGAACTTTTAAAACTTCTTGCTGAACTGACTACTTACTGTGGAACGATCGAGAAACCTGAAGAGAAAGTACAGCAGATATATAATGCCCTTGTTGTAAGTATTTTACTAACAAATATGATGATGTGAATACTCTGAAAATATTGGCTGCTTCTTATTTATGACTTGTGTATGTTACCAACAGACGTACATGCCTCTACCTCCAGAAACCGATTTGCCGGAGCTACCAAAGCTCCAATTTAGCCACGTTGAGTGTCTGATGTATACTTTTCACAAACTTGGCAAGCAAGTCCCAGAATTTTTGACCCGTGATGCGGATCAACTGAAAGAGTTTAGACTGAGGTTACAATATTTTGCAAGGGGGATACAGGGTTACATAAAAAAGCTCAGAGAAGCTATAAGTGGAAAAAGTGAAGAACAGTTGAAATCTGACGAAAATCAAATGAAAGTTGTTGCACTTAAAACAACCAACAATATCAACACTTTAATCAAAGACCTATTTCATTCACCACCGAGCTACAAAAGCATTATACATCTTTCATGGAAACCCTCTACAACTGACAAAAAGGTAAGAAACATAAATCTGTAATCTAACAAATTAGTTACTACTTCTGTATGATGACATAATTACAAATCCAAAATTAAAACAAACCGCAAAATCGTTAATTTAATTTTTGATCTCATTTCAGACTGATAAAGCATCACCAGGACAAAAGAGACACACACCGATTACATTTGGTAACGATAATGCACCGAACAAACGGAGCAAAGACGACAATAAAGGGAACAAACGAGAAATTTACACACCTCCCAGTGGCAAATACAGCTCTAACATTTCTTCAAATTATGGTGAGTATGTTCAAAGAATTGATGTACTTTCTGATGTCGTTTGATTGAAAAATGTAGCCTAACGTGACAGTGGTTGGAAATGTTGTTCACCAATTGTGTTGAAAAGTGTGAAAAAACTCAAAATCGTGAATGCCTTAAGAGGTCAGGAAACTTTGGAGTTACTGGAAAAGTATTATCATAAATTCTAATTATTTTACCTAGAATAACGTGTTGTAAACTTGTTACCTAATTTTATATGGTCTGCTTATCAGGAAATCGCGGCAGATTCAGGGGAAATCGATCTGGCGGACGTGGTGGAGGATACAGAGCACGTGGTCGCGGATGGCGAAGGAGTGCTTACTAAATTTGATCCTATGGAAATGACGTAAAATAAGCAATGAGTCCGTACGAGGTGTGGAAAATATTTATGCAAAGACTAAAACAAATTACGAGCTATAAAATTCGCCAAAAGGATTTTGAGGAGTCAAAAATGCGATGTGAGAAGCATATGCGAATGAAGATTATTTGTAAAAAAGAAGCTGTACCATTACTACCACGAGTTGATGTACGATGTGGCAGCTTTAACGTATTAATGTGTTGGAGTGTTTTCAAGTGTCAACCTTATCTGAATTGACATACTACAAATGAAGGAAAGACTCAAGAAGTTGATCGAGACATAAAAACTGAAACAGTTTGTGTCGATCTGTTGTGTTTTGCACTCAAAGTGGTTAATTTTGTTTGCAAATCCATGTCCAGTCAGGTATTGATTCATCTTAATTAATATGCCTCGGATCAGGGAAAAACAAAGATACTGATGGAAAAAAGGATCAAAGTGACGTGATTTGTGCCTATTCGTTATATTTGGTACTCGTGGTGCTCAAAGTTTTAATTTTGATGTCTAATTTTTATGACCGTAATTTTAAACGATGGTTAAACATTCAAAATTGAAGCAACCAATATCCAGTTAATTTGACCAACAATGAGGTCAACTTTGTACTCTATATACAAAGGTGAATGAAGAACGCGCCAAGAAGCTTTTAGAAGCTAAGAAAATCTATGAATCGAGAGATTACATATGGGCATCAGTAGGTCAAGAAAGAAGAATTCTACTCCTAGTACCTTTGTTGGTAACGATATGCAGATTGAAAATTTCGTGCTACCGAGGTCATAAATAAGCTACCTGCCGATTCTCGTCAAATGCAAAACCGCCACTGGTCTGCTGGAGGATTTTAATTCGCTCATCAATCAGCAATCTATGTCAAACTTATGTTCTGCAACTTACAATGATTTCCACCCTGCCTTTCCCTTTGTAGAATTTTGATCCCCGTCCTTTTCTCCCTTCATTAAGTAGTTGGGTTTTTACAGTTGCGGAAAGTCAAGAAAGCTGCAGCCACAAGTTGGAGGATTTTTTATAGCCAAAGACATACTTGAAACGATAAATACTCTCTGCTTTCCTATAAATTACACTTCTGCTCATTACATATACTCGTATTCGTGTTTTGAATTTTTTCGACGAAATTGTTATACCATATTACGTTTGAATATTTATTTTTATTATTTTTTTTATTAATAAACGGTATAAAATATTTTCTCTTCATGTTCAATTTTCTATCACATTACCATTTATTGTACTGATCTTTAACGACCGCTGATTCAATTTTTTCACTACCTGCTGATTGAATGTCTGCATGATTCAGTTTTGGTTATATGTAACCAAGTATTTCTTTGGCTGCTGTCATCTCATGATTTATTTTCATTGAGGTTTCAGGTACCAAAACGAAACTGCAAACGAGGGTAAGCTGCGCTGCGAGAGAAGAAAGAGAAATTGCTAAATTTATCTGTTTCAGGTGCTTGCAGCCCGGGTTCCTTTCAGTGGTATCAGAAGCTATAAACTAACGAAATTCATTCTTTCAGGTAAACGAGTCCCAGGAATATAATGTTTAGGTAGTTTGATATGTGTTGTATATGATGGTAGCTGTTGAATAAGGTGAGTCAATAATTGCAATTCTTCATCGCCCTGCTTCCCTATCCCATTATCAAATGAAAAGTTTCATGTTATCTGTAGTTTTGTGAATATATCTTTATTATTATCCTAATAAAAACGATTTTTATTATTCATCAATAACTGTTATTTCACTTTTTTACTTTTTCCACTTACAAGAATAATTGAGTTGAAAATAAGCGATAGACGATAGTATTACGGAATAAGGTGAAGAACATACTATATTCATATTTTATTATTGACATTTATTTTGATTAATGATACATTAATAGACCATCACTACATCGTGGAGAAATAATAATTATTTCATTTAACTAAGGCGATAAATTAAACTACAAAACCGTATAGCAAACAATCTTCAAGGGCTAATTGTCAGCATCACCACTTATAACAAAACTAAAATCTAGACAATCAAGTGCGCTTTCTATTAATTTTAGTTAAACTTTTATCAGCTAGGTATCAATCTTGCAGGCAAATTATTTAGTAGGGTGTGTATTACGTTCTTAAAAAAGTAGTTTCTTTGAGCTACGACACGTGGCGAAGCGTGAAATATTTTGCTACTAAATAGACCACCTGGACAGCTACTATTGGTAGAAATTTTTGTTATCGTAACATTGACGAATCTTCTCTATTAAATAATCACTGAAATCTTGTCTATTCTATCTTGTAGTTGATATCAGAAATAATGCAGTTGCTCCGGAAATACAAATTTGTCGCTGCTGCTGCTCGAGTCTTAAGTTAACTTCTGTCATGTCCGTATTTGTAGCAAGTTTGCAATTTATCTTCAAGGTATTCGCTAGTATCTTATTCAGTGTAATAAACTGTACTGGAACTTGGCAGCTGAACACTAGTTTTATCAATTTGAGTCAAAGTGTTATTTGCCATGTAAATTAAATTGATCTGAGTTAGTCCAGCGAATACATTATTTGGGAGAGTGTGAATTCTGTTATTGGACAAAAATATTTCTTCAACCAAGACAAGGCCCTCAAATGCAGCGGGCTGAATCTCAGAAATTTCGTTGTGCTCAAGATGTAAGATCTTCAAATCACTCAGGCCTTTAAAAGCATGGGAATGGATGGTTGCAATTTTGTTGTGATTTGCATACAATCTCTTCAACTCCGGCAATCTTCCAAATGTCTCTTGCGGAAGTGACGTTAGGCTGTTATCGTTAACATATAAAGTTTCAAGCTTCGTTAAACCGGTGAAAGTGTTGGGTTTTATTTCTGTTATTTTGTTGTAGTCCAAATGAAGACGGTTTAATTCCTTGAGATTTGCAAAAGATCCTGAAGCAACGGTAGCTATTTTGTTATTATCTAGCCACAAATACAACAGCTGTGGGAGTCCAGTAAACATGTTTGGCTTTATCTCCGGAATATCGTTTTGGTTGAGATAGAGCCACATTACTTTCGATAGTCCGGTAAACGTCCCTGCCGGTATATTGTTGATCTTGTTATAAATCAACGACAATGACTCTAGCTGAGATAGTTCTTGAAATAGATTAGGAATCAGGGTGACAACATTGTTATCCAGATGGAGGCGGGTCAATTTTGGTAGGCCGGTAAATGCTCCGGACTGTAGAATTGAGATGTGGTTTCCTTGATACAAATATAAATTTGTTATCGTCAGGTCTTTGAAGGCGCCAGGCTTGATTGACAGCAAATTTAAATCACTGATTTCCAATCTGTCTTCGTTCCTCTGCTGTGTAACACTACTTAAAACACCTCGAAAATGACACACAGTAAAGCCATCGTGACTCGTGCATGTCTGCTCTGTTTCAGCTGTTACAAGAGCCACAAGAACGTGGACCAGCAACGCGTAACGTAACATGACTAAACTCTGTACTGTTCATTTGCATAACAGCAGACAATTTATATTGGCTCATCTTTAAGTTATCATTTGAACTTTGCTACTGTTATCAGACAGTGTGAACTCAGTTGTTGTGGAGTTTATTACCAGGAGAAGTGTATTTTTAAGGTAAAATGTACTGGAAATATAAGATAAATCAAACATGCAATAGATATATTTCAAAGAATTGTGACGCGTGAAGAATTTCGAGAAATGATTATACATGAATGTTCCTTACTTTTAAAAAACAGTTCCAGGTATTTATGAGATGCAGAAAGGTTTTTAACACTTTTTTTTTTTACAGATCGTTACATAATAAATGTTTCGAAATACTTTGTCCCCATGTCTCGATCAAGTATTTCTTTGAGTATCGTTATCTACTAATTTATATCAACTGATTCATTACATAGCATTATGAAACCGTTCAAGAACGTAAGGCTGTTCGGCTCAAAATTGTTTTGAACTGTCCCGTTTTTCTACACTCAGCTACAGGTTTCCATGTTACGTTTAGCGCTGTGAATCTATGTCATCATTCAGATGAAATCTACCTTGATTAATGATCAATAATTCATCTTATTATGACATCCCTAATAATAGTATTTCTAGGAGATATTTTTTCACAACTTCGTACTGAAATTCATTTTTATTCACTTCTTTGGAGAATACGTAGTTCCATTTTAATCCTTCATTTCTTGGTAATGATTACTGGACTATTTCCAAGTCAGTCAAATATACAAATGATAAGTACAGTAAATCGCAGAGCCATGCGCCCGTATTCAGAGTATTTTAATTTTAATCGCTGTCCAGCACAGTAATAAATAATATTTAAAATATTAATTATATTATGTATAAAACGATATGCAGTAATAATCATTGTAGAAACTCACACGCGTCTAGACAAATTCACTAATAATTGTTCCTTATATCTAAGCTCACTATAAACCAGTTTTTTAACAGCGTTGAAGTATAAAAATTATTTCATTCAACCGAGGTAGCAAGATGCAATTCAAGCCAGCATGTTTATTTTTACTTTCGTAATTTTACGTGACGAAAACTAAAAATTCAAGAATTAGAGGTACTGAAAACTCTTTTTAATTGCTGTTAAACAGTGTTTCTGACACTGTTTTCAATGAATAAAACAGTTGTTATTTTATTGTTGGGATGAATTTTTGCTGATCCAGAATCAGTAAAGATTATTCGATGTGGTCATTTCGTCGATAACATTGCACATTACTCTGTCGCTTGGACAACACGGATCTGTAGCTTGTTGCTCTAGTCCCAAAGTATCCATAACTTCCATCGTATCTGTACTGACAGCAAGGCTTGAATCTAGCTCCGAAGTGTCAGGCAGCATCTGCAATGCATGCTGCAATATTTCCTGCACCTAGAGAGAAAGAATTGAAAGAAATTTTAGTCAGTGATATTAGAAGAAACCAAATGTGATGAAAGATAAACCAATGACACGTATAGCATACTTTGTCTAAATGTTTTTGAAATCGCAGGGTGGTTTCTGTCCGCTGTCTACGCTGGAGCTCCATCATAACACGAAGAGTTTCTCTAGCCTGATGCGGCCTAAACTCATTAAGCAAGTGGTGAATATGGATGAACAACAGGCTCAAGTCCTCGACCTGAAAATACGTCAGGAAAAACCATGAGATTCTTTATTATCGTCAATAACTCTTGGTGTTAAATGTCTCAAGTATGAAGAAAATCAAGGACACACCTTCTCCGCTCTCCTTGGACTGTCGGGACACTGTACCAGCAGATCTATAAGGTCTAAAAAATTGACCAGAAGAGAGTGATTGAGTTTCTTGAGCTCACGACGCCGGTCAAAATGCTGGGGATAAAGCCTCTTGATCCCCTGCGCTTCGAGCGGCCTTATGATGGTGTCGTCGGCGTTGAACATGTTCCCGAACATGGAATAGTTCTCATGATTAGCCGGGGGAGGACGGGGAGCTCTTCCTCTACGCACGTTCTCATCGGTGTACAAGTTGATGTACTGAGTAGGCGGCATGGGCAGCGAGCTGACCTGCGTCGCTTCCGGAGTCGCCATGGTTTAATAAAATAATATCAACGGCGTAGTCGTAAGATTTTATTCCTGTAAAAGAAAAGAGAAGGAACTGAAACGAGTCAGGGGAATTTAAACGTCAGATGAAAAAAAATATGGGTCATGTTAGGCTAGGTTATAACCACGATATCAGCCTCGGTTTAACACCATCAATCGGAGGGTGAAGATAGACGAGGTGGATCTACTCACGCCATGAAATACGAGTAAAGCAGTGGAAGGCTCGTCGACGAGGCAGTCACTGTGTTTTCAGCGTCGAACAACGCGAGTCGTCACAGCAGAGGAAAAAACAAAAGCAGCGCGGCGGTTAGTGTTCGCCATTTTGTTTTGTTTACATGCCTGCGTAGCGCCGAACATGGAAGATGCCTGGGAATGTTAAATGTTTACGCTTTTTCAAAGTTCATCCAGTTACCTACACAGCGACGTTATTCGACCGTCGGAAAAGCGTCGCTTGCCTCTCGGTGTCGCGGTTGAAACAACTCGGGATTAAATCGCGCTGCCCGAATGTCGAAGTGGAAAATATTCAGACAAGTGGATAAGTGACCAATACAAAACAGTTGAACATCGATGTGTCTCATGACTAACGCCGTAGCGCATTTCCTGTTATCTCGTGAATTTCCGACCGTCTTCCCTAGCCGTCGCTTCGCCCGCGACCGTTTGACAGGTTACCTCCCCCCTCTCCGTACCGCCCGCCGCTAAGCCTCTCTCTGTGTTCCTTTGCATCCACGTGAATTTTTTTTTTCGCATTATACCCCTAACCGAATCCGGCGGGCAGCCACGTTCTCGAGACCGATGCATCGTCTGGCTGTGTGACAAACCGGTGCTGTGAATGGTAAGAGTACTGTGTTGACTACCGATAGTCTTTATTTTATTGTTACACGCTTTCCCGGCTATTTCGACGTCGGCCGAGGCGATTCCGAGGAACTCGGCACCCAAAACGTCAGTATTTTATAACCGCAAATTCCGTGCGCCTTTCCCTATCGCTTATTTTCGAACTGAGCTTCGGTTTCGTTATCAGTACCGTACCCGGTTTAGCTACGCGATGTTCTCGACGCTTTTATACTTTTACTCTATTCCTATTATCGTTCGTAAACCGACTGCATTGTAAAATAATCGCCTCGATTGTTGTACCTGAGCGATTGATGGAATGCAGTGTTTGTAAACAACGAAAAATGAGCCATGCATCGACCATCTCGAAACGGTTTCCTGTTCACAATTTACACACATATTCGATATCAGTTTTACTCCTCTCTTTTATCTGATGGCGTGCCAACAGTTGGTCTCTGTTCATCTTTTCCCTACTTCCCTGTCATCAGCTGTTCAAATTTGTTGAATCCACCATCCGTCAAACATACATTCTTCTTTCAATCAGCTCTCATCCGCCATTCTATTCTCTTCTATTCAACTTCTCGCTATCTTCTTTGTCTTCATATTTTCTCTTCTTCTTTCTTACGCTGTGAACCGAACTACCGAAACTTGTACTCTGCGAATCGGATTTTCTCTTTGTTTCTCCCTTTCTCGACAAGAAGCTCCAACTTTTCTTACTTTCAGATCAACAGATATGTCTAGTAATATTTGAAACAGACTGTAGCTATCGCTGGACTGTGCTAAATGTCGCAATACTATTTAAATTTTCTTTATAACGCCCAGAATAAGCTTGAAAGAAAAAGAAGTAATATAACGATTACAAAATATCGTCCACTTTCTCAAAAATACATTTCATTAATTTGATGTTTTGCATTTTACAGGGTTTTCTTTTCAGGGATGACGGGGAAGGATGGGAAGGCGGAGGCTAAAGGCGTGGATGGTGTTGTTAAGACAGGATTTATGACAAAGCGCTCTCAAAACAAGAAACGATTTACGCCGATCAACTACAAGCAGCGATGGTTCGTCCTCACCAGGCAATACCTTATATACTATGACAGCGACGGCGAGGTAAGCGAGACGAATCACTTGTTGACACATTTCTTTGATAGATTTCGAGTCGACAGGTCACGCCTGAAATTTCATTACACGACGCGTATTTACATGGCAATTGCTCAGCTGTTGAACAAAATATTATTATTTCTGATCCTCATTCTGTGATCGAATTTGACCAGGTTTCCATTCGCATGTGCTTGTTATATCTAAGAAATGATTGTTTTTTTGGAAACTTTTCAAATGAGTATAAATGTATTCTGGAATTGCGGATATCCAGAGATTGTAAAAGTAATCTGCGACCCGGATCAAAAATGAAAATTCGCCGACATATAAGCGTCAGATTATTCATATCCAACTTTGTTGCTGCTGTTATTTTTTTTTTTTTGTTATTACAAACCACTCTTTTTTTTCATAACAAGTTTACTAATGGTAGAGACGAATTTCATTCGTACATACATAGGACCTTGTAAAAAAAGTGTAAATTATTCGCAAAGAATTAACAAAGACAATAATAATAATAACGGTGTACAGTAACGAGAAAAATCGATAAATAATAATTTGAAGTTGATCGAATATTTTGAAGTAAAATTACCGTCAAATTCCATGGTATAGAAATTTTGAAATTACACGCATAAGCGATAAAAGCATATTCTTACGCAGGCAACGATGAGTATAACAGCTTGCTACTGTAATCTTTATGCAAACAGGAAATGTGCGGTTCATTAGCGAAGATTACGAACGGAAAAAGAGAGAAAATGTCAGACATCGACTGACATTCATTGACCAAGGTACGAGTTCCACTCGTGTCGGAAATCCTTCATCCGAATCACCGAACGCGAAATCCTAATCAATCGTATAATCGACATTTTTATTTACCCTCCTAAGATCATCGAATTGAGAATAAAGATTTTTTAGTAATGGGCAAGTATTTTAGAGAAGTACGCGATCTCGTGTTAAAGCCTTAAAATCGACTGTTGCGTTTTTTAATAACGTTGATTAAAGATGTGATGCGATAATTCATTGTCTTAAGGGATGTTATTCTCTTGTTAAACTGTATACAGGATGCATCGACGATAGAAAGGATACAGAATTTTCAAAGATGGGAATATCCGATTCGTACGAGAATTATCAAAATGTAGAAAGTCGACGTACAGAAAGAGAAAATATAGAAATGTCAAAACATAGAACAGCTAAGTCTAATGTCTGTGTACGATTATACATTTTGGCATTCTATATTCTCTACATTTTTTCACATCTCCATACACGAACTTTGTACATTTTTAAATCGTGTAAATTAAATTTTCTCCTAGTTTGAAATTATATATTGTGGCCCTTCCGTGTTTTGATCTTTCTATTTTCTTATCCCCCGCCAAACTCGTGACAATATTTACGCATCTGTAATTCGTATTAGCTATACAGCTGTGTATTTCGAAGCGTGCCGCGTAAAAGTGCAAGGCGGTCGGGATATCACGTGTACCTAATAATAATTAGGGGTGCAAAAGGGGCGCAGGCGCCTCCCGCAGAGGGTCGTCGAATACGTCGGCGCCGATCTCCCGATGCCCCTTGGTAAGGCGGTTATTTCCTAGCGGAGAATCAGTCGGTTGTCAGCTACAATTCGATGCGAAACCTCTTCTCTCGCCGCATATTGAACCCTGCGTTGCGTAATCGGAACAAAATTTGAAACACAGCGCGGGCCGGTTTTCCGTGTATCGTCTTCGGAAACGTGCGTCGTGACGAGCCGCGTTTCGCGGCTTTCCTTTAATTTCTCATTTGTTGATTCATTTTTTTTTTTCTTTCATCTCTATCGTCCTCGTGAATTAACGCATGTGCGAGAAAGAAGACGAAAAAATATTTCAATAGTTAATCCTGGAATTGACATAAAAAAAAAAGAAAAAAAGAAATCATTCTGCAACATCTCTTTGAGTCTACGTAGCGTTTGCATCCGTGCGGATAAAACTAAACTGTTGTCTGATCAGGTCGCGGTGTGCTTCTGGATAATTAGCTCAAGAAAAGAATTTTTATATTCGTTTCCTTCTTTTCCCCTCTAATTTCATTAAAAAAAAAAAAAAAACAAGAAGAAATTAAAAAATAATTCTCCGAAAGTCCGAAATCTTTGTTTTTGCATTCACGTGCAGTGAAGGTACATATTCTCCAAATTTGACTCATCAATCCTCTTCCTCGTCTTCCGTCTTTTCGATAGTTATTATATACATACGTTTCGCGGTGTTATCGGAAAAAATATTTCCTAGACTTCTTCTTCGGCTGCGGCGAACGATCCTGTCTGCAACCGTATTTTCGCCCTTCGGGTTTCAATTAATAACGCTGGAGGTAAGCTGTGCGAAGTCAATTAACTATCATTATTTTATTCCGCAGACCGCTGTTGTTTCTCTTCTTCGTTATTTTCACCGCTATTTCTCTCGCCATCGTTATTATTGTCATACCTCAATTCGAAAACTAGAGAATATTCTACGGAAATACGGTTATACGCAACGTCTGGTTTTCCGATAATATTTCTAGAATCGGTGAATGGACGATACAATAATAATGGACGAGTCGGAAATTCAATTTTGCAGTAATAGAAAGAGGATAAGGCAGAGAAGCTCCGGTATCTTAAGTGCTAAACGTTACGAGACGATTAAAATTTTATAACAAGCACTGTGTAAAAAAATTTGGTTTTTTTTTTCAAGTCTTTTTAAAAGTAACATCATCGTTCTTCCATAGAATATTCGGGATGTTTGAGATACAATTGCGTTTCCATTCAATCGGTGCTAAATCGTTATTTCTATTTATGTGCGTTATTTAGCTGATTTGACATTTGTTTCGGAAATTGTAAATTTTAGACGCGATTTTACAATGTTTGGTTTTTAAATACCAAATGCATCGATTTTGTCAAAAAACGCGAGGGGAAATCGGAAGAAGTCAGAAAATCTGTGAAAAAGTGTGCAGGTTTATAAATTTAAAATTAACGAAATTAACTTATTTCAAATAGTGGTTTAACCGTTGCGTTTTCAAAGTCTCTTAACACCTTTATTTTTGTCATAATTCAATCCTCGTGGAAAATTGTATTTTTAGATATTCATTCCTGTCCAGAAAATTTAGAGAGACAAGAGGCAATGACACGTACATATACACCTGAGTATCATAATTTTTTCTTCCTTTCTTTAGCTTCCTTCCCTCGAGAAATCCGCATCTGGGTTTTAGGAGTTCAAGGTACCCGTATAATACCGATTGGAAAAAGGATTTGCGAGATCATGAAAGACCTTAAATCGCTCGTATCGCTTCATCGGCGAATTTCATTCGCAAAATTTTTAAAGTCGCGTCTGCCATGTTTTACGCTCATCTTCGTACGATTGATAGGAAGAAATTGATGTTAGTGTAGTCTGAGGGAAAGTCAGTCGATCAAAAAGAATCCCACTGTTGGCATTACTTCAGGATTTATCAGATGTAAAGTCCGCGTAGAAAAGTTATTGAAGAAAAGAAGATGAAACACACGCACACAGACACAGGAAAAAGAAAAAGTAAAATATAAAATAGCGACGAAGAAAAATACAAAAGTAAAGTTCAACTTGGTCGAAGTTCTACATGAGAAAAAAAAAAATATCTACTTATCGTGTGCGGAAAAAAAAAATGATTGGTACTATATCAAGAAGTTTATACTGTACACTATACGGTGATCTTATAAATTATAGATTAAAAAACATCGTTTCTTGAATAATGAAAGATTCCTACATAACGCGCTTCTCTTTACGAAGTTGCACGCTCTTTATTTTCATTCGCAACACGGTTCATTGTCAGATTAATTATACATTTTCATTCCCCAAATAATCGCTAACCAATTAATTTCCAAAGTAATCAAGAAGAAGCCGTTTGCTCGCAACTTTGTGCAAATTACTCACGTATTTGTGTACCTACTTTCTTACTACACTGTATATATTATATACATACACATACATTCATGACGCCCACGCCGTATTACGTAAACGAATATAATACCCTCACTATGCCTCAGGGAATGTAGAAATGTCTAATGAGACGCAATAATTAGTGACTTTTGTTCCATCATCTTTGACGCGAGTAATAATTATCATCCGATTAAATCTCCGATAATTTTGTATAATACGCGTCATGTGAATTTTTTTCGAATTATCTTCATCGCAGAATTTATGTATAATAATAATAATAATAATAATAAACAACGCTAATATTGATGTAAATAAAAAAAACGTAGACAAATGATATATCTAGTTCGGCTAATAGAATTGAATACTACTAAACCTTACAGGAATTATTATTATTTCTATGTACTATGTACGTATCCTCAACTCTTTCGAGCTGGATCGTGAAAATTAATTTGAAAAAAGAAGTTAAAAACTCACGAACCTAATAGATAATCCGTTAGAAACAACGTACGTGTGGTAAATTTTGAATTAATAAACTTACGTCTCTGAGTAATAGAGCTTGCAATATTCCCGAACATAATTTGCGTTATCACATGAAGGTGAAGAAACGCTTACGTATAAATCAGTATACGCCCGACGCGATACCGAAAGGATGAAGGACTTTCTGCGCTACCATTAGGGACATTTTTTTTACCAAGGGTTCGCCCCACAGCGACTGTACGGGATTCGTATACGCGAACAAGAGGAGAGAACGGAGCGTGGAGTCGCCGTCCGATTCACGAAGAACAGGGGGAAAAAATAAACGAGACGCGGGGGGATGGATGGGAAAACCGCAGGCGGAAGCCTGGTTTATCAAACGGGACACGTAACTGATAATATTTACAGACGACGAAGGAAGGCTGCGAAGAGCGATATGATAACCCGTTTAACCTCGATCATCGCGATCCGATGACGAGGAATCTCCTAACTCGGGTTACGGGATCGCGATTCGACCTAATCTTGCGATTTCAGGCAGAGAGAGAAAGAGAGAGAGAGAGAGAGAGGGAAGAAGAAGAAATTTATACGTCTTGGAAATGGCGCGTTTTTATCATCGACTTTTGTCTCGTCTAGTTCCAAATTCACGAAATAACTTGCGAAGCTTGCGGCAGTTAATTTTTAACGTTGAAGAATCTTTAGAAATATTTCAATCCAACGCTATGTAGTGTTGTATGATTCTTTAATCTTGACGGTATATATTAGGTTCGAAAGTCGTTCCCGATTGTAATTAACGGGCTATCGCGTCGCGTTTAATTAAAAGGTGATATCGGAGAAAAACGAAAAGCGTGCCGAAAGTGAAGAAAAAAGAAAATAATTTATATCCGTAGTATATTGGCGAAAACGTCGATATGAAACGTAATGGCTGGGAAGGCGATAAAAATATATAATAATATCAATAACGTACCGTTTCTCCATCGGACGGTCGCCTCGAACTCTTTTATCCACCTGCTGACGACAGTCGCGGTACTTTTTCCTTCGGGGGAAATCAATCGTCAAGTTATAACCCGACCCCCCTTAGTTATTACAGATATCGAGCAATTGAAGAGGGGAATTACAACAGGCTGTAAGTGCGTGCAAACAAAACCGTTTTTTCTTCACTCCGTTTACACTTATTCGTTGGAGGACTTGATTTTATTTTTTATCATGTTTCTACTCAAACGGTACTTGAAGCCTTTTTTAATTCTCCTCTTCGATTACATCACGTTCAGGTCCGTTGTATTAATTGACTACGATTGCAAAATATGATATACAACGTTTTACTGCATTAGATATTGCACAAAAATGTTACGATATTTTTATTAATTTGCTTTCCGTCACAGCGATCATTTATTTTATTTAATTAAGACTCGTTGAAAAATCGTTTCCATCATTTAATCAACGAAGATATGGTTGGCCAAAAATCAATACTTTTTATTAAGGTCATTACGAGATACTGGTACAATGAGCTTTTATTAAATCATTGTGCTCGTAAGCTGGGAAGATATTTTCAAACGTATAAAAAAATGATGTCTTGAAATTACAAACAAAAGTTTACGTTAGACTTAGCGATGTTTCGTTTCAAATCGCTTAGAAATTGGTTTTGATTTCACTCTGCGACGGCGTATTTTATTCACAAGTATTATAATATTCTCTACGAAACCATTGAAACAGATTTAATTTTCTCGATAGTTGATTCAATATTCCCATTTACCGATGATGATCTATATCGGTGCAATGTTGTAAAATTGAATATTGCCCGATGCCATCGTGGTAAGTATTAATAATAAAAAAGAAAAACCGTCTCACTCGATTCCCGTTTCGTGGAAAATATGTCTTCCAAATAGAATGAGACATCGTGTACGAATCTGGCCAAGTTTCTTTAAAAAATTTTAAAGCTGTTTGATACGAAACAGCGTCTGAATCTTATAAGCTTTTGTTCATGCTTCCATTGTCTTCGCTTTACCTTAGTTTACAGAGATTTTCGCATTTCGCGATTACAATGATTTGTCAAACAGTAAAAAATCAGCAAAAGGCGTAGACTCTTGGCCTCGTTGACCTACCTCCTCGATTCGCGTATTAGCGTATTAATTATTAATTATTCTCACGCGTCGATGATTTCTTGTATATGATTTTGAAATTTGCCTCACTTTGGAAACGCAGCGACGCAAGGAGCGGGGCCGAATCGCGGTCGAGAGCGTCCACGTGGTCGAGACGGCTCAACTCGGAGGTGGAGTTGCCGACGCTGCCGCCGGCGAACCGGGGAACGCGGGCGGCGGGGGTGGCGTACCCCCGGGGCTGCCCTTCCAGGTTGGATACAGAGAAGCCGGGCAGGAGTACACCCTCTACCTCCTCGCCGCCCGAGACCAGGACAGAGCCGATTGGATACAAACCATACGAGCGGGTGAGTGACGACGATAATTGTTAAACCACCCTTGCAACCCGTTGGTGAAAAGAAACGCACAAACAAAAAGAAAAAACAGAACAACAACCTCACGTCCGTCCACCTTTGATACTAGAGTGGTTTTTATCTTGACCTTTCTCGAATTTTGATTTATCCAATCTCCTTCGGAGCTTTTAACCAAGTTCTTATTTATTTGTTTAAAATCAATTTCGAAATAGTCCGAAATAAGGATCACCCTAATATCTATATTTTATACGCCTTTTCTCATCATGTGTACTTTAATATCAAGTGCACTTTTATATGATAGATGATGTAGGTTGAACGACTCGCGTTATGGCGGAAGTCTGCTAATGAATTTTTTATAAAAATGATTATTTCGTTTTCAAAATTACTTGAAGAAAATCTAATCGAATATCACTTCCTACTTATAAATTTCATGCACGTACGTTTGACATTATACCGAAGAAAAAAACTACAAGCTTATCTTACGTTACAAAAGTGTGGTTGTGTGTATTTGTGGCGATGATTTTGAAAACTAGCTGATCGTGTTGTATAAAAACTTTGCCGTAATTTACCCACCACCCTTTACTGTCGAAGCAGAGGTTTAAACAAAAACTGAAGATACCGAACCGCAAAGGTTTAAAAAGTTTATCTCTAAGGCTATAATCTATAAGTTACGGTTATACGTTTATCGAAAAAAGCTGCCGCGATTACGGAACGAATACTTTTCTTTCCACTGCACTTTGAAGTTCAAGCATCGCGTCATATTCATGACATCACAGGAATCCTTGCACTATTGTGCTTTTTTTTTTTTTTTTTTCACATCGAAAAATCCCTGCTGCTTGTCCAATTCGGATAAGCTGTTGTAGATATAGCTCATTTTATACGCAAAAATTAATTCTCCACCTAATTTCGCGGATAACTATAACATTAACGCATATTTCGACGGGTCATAAAGTTTATCATTTTTTCCCACCAATTGACGAGTTTAAATTCAATGTCCCAATATCCAGACAGTACAGTATTGACACTTGTATATAAAAAGTTTTCTTGTTATTTCGACAAAATTTGAACCGTTATCGTAACGATACAAATTTTACGTAGGTCGAATTTCTTACCAAGTTTGAAAAAGGAAAAAAAAAAAAAATGCAATTCTCCCCAGTTTGAACACTTAATCGGTTGTCGACGATACGTATTATCTTCCTACCCATCCCGTTTCCCTTCGCTCCGTTCTATCGTACAGTGTAAGCTATGCACCTCGTACCTACCTGCTCGTTATCGGATTTGCTGCTGCGATGAGCGGATCAAATTTGTGTCAAGTTCGCTGGCGCGTAGCACCGAGTGAACGATTAAACCCGTGACTTTTATCGGACGATTGAGTATAAACGCCGATAAATTCATTACTGTCAAGCATCAATTCATTCGAGGTGCTAGGCTGCAAGCATCCGGTTGACGTCCAGAAGTTTTGTCGTTACGTATAACCTACCCTGTTCCGTTATCTAGAGATGAAATAGGCAATGGAATCGAGCGAGGAGATATTCAGAGCTATGAAGGAAAATGGCGACTCGTCGACAAAAGTTTTTACATTCCGTTGGAAAGAGTATTTATATAAAAAACAAATAAAAAAAGACGATTTTTCTCTTCACCACCCCCGCGCGTATAATAGAGAATATTGTGCAAACAAGGATCAACTTTTAGATTGGATATTGTTCGTGCCTGTAGTTAATATGTTATAAAATATACGTACGTTGTAGAACTTGCACCTGTTCCTTCGTTCAAGCTGATTAACTTGATATATATATATATTTTATGTATATCGTTGTACCGTTCTATTTGAAACACCATAAATTTTACCAATTTCCCCTCGTGTTTTCGAAAGTAATATGTCCTCACCACGATGTTAATAAGCTGAAACTTTTGCTCTCAAAGACTGCAGGGTTCCCATATGCATGTATACTTGTATGTAATATTAACGTACTTACAAAGTCTACGTTATACTTCGTATTTATACATATATATATATATACACACAACGTACAACTTGTGATTCAAGTTTTTTTTATTACGTACGTCAAAGACACGCCGGTTAATGTTCTTCGTCTATAAAACGTGGCATATTGTCTTGCATTTTTTGCAAACCAAACGGCAATGCCACCGTCGTTTATTTAATGAAAATCAACGAAGTAATCGATTTTTATGTACATAAATGATTACATACCCTATTATACCGTACATATACCATATACAAGCATTGATTTTTACGAAAGCTTTTAATACCACGAGGCGCGGACGTTTGAATGTTTTCCATTAAAGTTCAATTAACTTCCCATAATATGTAATATGGGAGCATTGAAATATTCTCTTTGCCTTCGATAATTCGGTTTCAAATACTATTTTACCTACCAAATGCAGACGTGCGGGTGAATTCATGTGAAAAAACAAACCAACAAACGAACAAATTTGTTTGAAAGGGTTTTCGGATTGCCACAATTTCGGTTTGTTTTTATTCTTCTACCGTCGCAGCCGTTTGAAACCAACGTCATCGGTGACGATATAATACAACGTCCAAGGTTTTAAGGTTGATCTGAAATTTGAGAAGGGAGTCGAGTTTCTTTGGACATTCCGAACTCTTATCTTATCTCCGTATAACGTGTCGAGGGAATTTCTGACGTGTGTATCGCGTAGCTACACCGCATCGACTTCCTACCTTCTCCTTCCCTCCTCGACCTTATTCTTACCTTCTTCTTCCTCCATCTTTCCTCCCCTTTCCTCGAAGAAGAATAGCCATTTTTCTTCCAAAACCGGGTAAACGATGAAATACTGCATCTTTATCGAGTCGCTCGTTCCGCCTCTCAAGGGCGTAATACTATAATACACTTCCTCTTTAGCCTTTTCCGCTATTTTCCTTTATTTTCTTTTCCATTCTTTTCTCTCCTCAGCTTTTCCTCCACCAACCTACTGTATTATCAAGCTCCATCACCGTGACACTGATGTATTTGGGTTGTGCATGCGTGCGCCTCGTTGTATACCTAACGACAGTTTTGTACTAAATTCTAAAAAACTCCTCCCGTCATGGGCGTTTGGGTTTATTTTTTTTTAACGTTCTACAGCGATAAAAAGACGAAATATAAATTACGACGTCAGAGTTTTTTTTTTTTTTTATTTCTCGAAATACTAATACGCACGATTTTCACTCGGGTATACGTATTAAAAACTCTTATATACGCCAACATTGTCAATGTTGAAAATGTTGTATAATTTTTTCCAAAGCTTTTACGTTATGTGTATACGTAGATATGTAGGTATATATACCTTAGTGTATACTTTGGGTATTTCACACATGCGCACACTGACGAAACACGCTGTGTCACATAAGGTAATTGGACGCTGCTTGACCTGACCTGATTTTATTTTACATATTTGTTTTCCTCGACGCCGCTGTCATATTTTTCCATCATACGTATACTCGATCACTTCGCAAATTTTATAAACAACAGTCGGAAAGTAGGTTATGATACCTGAAAATTTGCATTAAAAGAAAAGAAAAAAGACCTGTCGCAAACATTCGACCGCATAAAATTGAAGGAATCATCATTATTATTATGACACGTTGTAGTTCACGATGATAATTTGGATGTCACGCGTGGCTTGGAAAAATGCTTATATATAATTATTACGCATCGGTGAAAAACCATCGATTCGTTATCGCGTGGCAATCTTTTGCAGCGCTTGTTAATTTCGACAAACAATTTATTCAGACTCACTCGACCCTAAAACCACGAAATTTCGGCTAATCGTCAGCTCGCTTCCTTTGGGGGAGGAATTCATTCCCAGCGGATATACGGAACCGCGTCAATGCGGTCTCACGGTATTTTGGCGCGAAGAGGCGATGGGATTTTTATAACATCACTTCGGAGCGAGGAGAAGAAAAAAGTTTAAAAAAAATTAAAAGAAGAGTAAAATTAAACTCTTGGCCATTTTATCTCCATCGGTTTAAATTCTAATGCAATCTTTTCCCTGCTTTTTCCTTTTACTTTTTCCTACAACTTTTTTTTTTGTCAATTTAGGTTTTCCGTTTTATGTTTCTTAATATAACGTAAACTTTTCTGTATTTGCTCACAGTTTGCATAATTGGAAATTTATATAAGTAGAGAAATTCAGATAATGGTATGTATCTTTCGTATAATTTAGTGATTTTACGAAGCACAAACTTGGGTGAAAACCCTGGCTCCGTTATTCCATTGTTCGCGCATTTATAACACTGGGAATTTGGAATCCTTTCCACAGGGGCGAATCCAAGGGACAAATTTAGTTCCATTCGGACAGCATGGCGGTGGTGGAAAACCGCTGCGAAATCCTCTTTCCTCGCTCGAAATCTCTGCTTGCCCAGTTTAATCTCCGATCAAAGCAGCTTCGACGCTGCCCGTACTTTCTGTGCTTTTTTGATTATACAAAGACCGTTTCACTCCCACCTTGAAAATCCACGTATTACGTGTCTTATACACGAATCATCTAGGGAATTAAACCATCCCGCAGCGAATGCACGAGTTGCGTTTCACCTCCTATCGGACATCGAAAACTTAGCCGATTTTCAACCGATTGCAAAAAAATTTATTCAAAATTTGACTCATCTTTCCCGCGGTAAAATATTTACTCGGAATCGTGTAACGTTTTGCGAAACATGAGGGTAGAAATGAAGGATCGGTTTTTTACTTTACCGATCGATGTGCGTTACCGCCGATAAAATTACGGGAAGAAAACGACCGAAGTGAAATCGGATAAAGCAAGTATAGCCGTGGGGATAGTTTCGCGTAAGTTGGTCGCAACCGTCGCAACTATTCGATCCGCGATAGGTATTATACAGGACGATGGTATCTTATAACGTTTGTTTATCCAACGCTGGGCGATCCTCGGGAGATTTCGTTGCCTTGTCGTTGGATATAGATAGACGTAGACGCGACTTGCCCGATTTTGGTAAAGAGTCGATAAGTTGTATACACGTATACGGGAACGGTAGAGACGTAGGAAAAGGATCTCGACGATTCAAACTCTTCCTGTTTATTCCGTAATACATATATGCACGTACAACCGAGTTGTTCAACTCCTAGACGGCAGTTACGTACGTAACCGAATGTTGCATCGAAAACTGTACGCCACCAGCCCCGTGATCGGATTCTCGATTCGTACCCACTTACGTAGGTGTACGTGTGTAGGTATGCATATGCCTATAAGTATGCAAAGAAGGCACAGCCGACGTCGAAACCTCCGACAATCTTACGAAAGTACGACCCAGTCCCCTCGATATTTACGATTCATATTCCGGCCAACGATCGAAGCTTTTACAAACACTTGGGAAGAATCCTGAATATTTGGAAACTGCTTGTATTTTGATACATCGACAAATCTTGCCTCGTATTCGTGTAATGTATACAAGGGGCGGCAAATTGTCCGGGGGGGTGACATTTTTCCATTTACGAAACACGCAACGCATCTATAAATTTTCCTTAATCCTTTCCGCAGCTCGTAAGTATGTAATATTTATGTATATTTTTTATACACCGCTTGACGACATTCTGTTTAACATAGTCGTGGAAAAAGGGTAGTGAAAAAAAAAAAAACAAAAAAAGAATAGGAGAAAAGTTATAGAAAAAGAGAAATATGCGAGAGAGCGAAGTCGAGGATATGATACAATGTTCGAATCTAATTTAAGTAGAAAAAATTAATTACCGCGAAGTGAAGCTTTACTAGCCAATTATAAATTTAAGCTGAATTAAATCTCGGTTTAGTTCACTTTCGCTAAGTTTTATATCCAGCTCGCGGTGAAACTGCGCATAAAAACTTGATAAATCAGGGCGGCTGCGGGACCGGCGTTATTTGAAGGCGTCTCCGTTCACCCGGAATCGAGGGTTTGGTAAAGTGAATATTTTAAAACTACTACTAAAGGACGGTTTTAATGGTATAAGTTGGGGAAATAGTTCCGTATATCAAGTTTTCTATAATTCTATAATATACCTCGGGTAAATTGAGTCTGCAAGATCAAGTGAACCGAGGCGAAGCTCCGACCGAAGTTTCGAGCCACTGCTGCTGCCGCTGCTGCTGATGCTGATGCTGCCGGGCTTTCGGAGCTTTTCACGTTGTCTTATAGCGTCGGAAATTATAACCTCTCCCCTAGCTACCGGATATATGTATAGGCAAGGGTCGTCAAATATAAACGAGACGTAAAGTGAAACGATTGACGGGCTTTTGTGCCGCCGCTAATATCGTTCATATTCGCTAAAATTCTCGTACCGTGGCAGAAATTTCTGTTATAACGCGGATACGGATTTGTCGTGAAGAATATATTCAATGGAATCGTTTTTCAGCTCAAAGCTTTCGCAAAGCTTTTTCTCTCCAATTAGCGGCTGTAACTGTCGCAAATGTCGAGAGTAAAAATATTTTTATAAATGAAAATGAAAAAAGAAAGAAAATACATTTCATTGCACAGATAGAGACGAGCTTTCGTCCGTGAAAACATCGGTTCACTTTCGCCTTTCGAATTCTATTTCTCGTGGTGTAAAGTCGCGGCACCCCTTGAAGAAAGAAATTCATAAATAAAAGAAAAAAATTAATTTCGTTTGAATAACTACATATACGTTAATTTTCTTTGATTCGAATCATCGAATTTGCATCGATTTTTTTTTTTCCAACTGTCTACGGAACTGTGTTAGGTCTAAAGATTTAGCCGAGCTACGAAATTTCTAGTTGAACAAAGCGATACGCGCGAAATTGTTGGCAAATTATTATACAGTTAGTCAAATATACCCGCACTTTCTGTAAACAACTTATTGTAAAAAAAAAAAAAAAAAACTGCTCAACCAGAAGCAACGACAGTCGATTCAGAGTGAATAAACTCCACGATGAAAGAAAACGTTTCAAGTACCAATCTATAAAAAGAATTTACTCTGGTGGGGGTGACAAAGAAACGCTTCCACGCTGCAGCTTTTTGTATACCTGCACGATGTTTAGAAAGTAAAAAAATTGACACAGATTATGTTTAAGCCTCATAATATATCGAACCGTCAACGTTAAGTGCTCGAAACTATTCGAGGCGGTATAAAGTACGTTGTACAGCTAGCGTATAGGCCGTACATAGGAGCTGTAGTTGGAACTTTAACACCCATCCATCCGTCCGTCCATTCATCCGATCGTCAAAGCTTTGCAGGATATCCAGCGTACACACTGCACATAGGAGGAGATACCCGAGGTCCTACGGTATCCATCTCTTGGCTATCGGATGTTGCTCTCGCGTCTGCGACACGGGCATGTCCTCGGTTCTCTGTGTGCCTCGGTGAGCTTTTCCTCTTTCTCATCCCATCCGAAAGATACGTCGCATCGTCGTTTGCCGCGCGCGGTTAAGTGCAGCCCATTACAGCGACGAGATGGACGACGTGTTCTCCTTCTTATTTCCTTCCCTCTGCCCGTTCTTCTCCCTTTTTCCTCGTCATTTTTCTGGTTTTCTTTTCTCTTTATATCCTTACTCGAGCACGCCTTCGGCGCTCGGTTGGGTGGGAGTCAAGACCCGAAAGACCGGGAAGTCGACGTGTCGAAAACACGAAACCTTCGAGATACGTATTTCAAGATAACGAATGATCGGTGTGCTGGTATTGCGATTTCCTATGAATCATTCCGTAGAATAATTGTTTTCTAAAAAGTTTATTCAACCGTACGCCGTTTTATCCGAAAAATTATCTTCAGAATATGTAGTTTGAAGAAGCGTTTGAGAAAAATTTATTTACACATTTTTGCCTTCTCAATTTTTACTTTCCTACGAGACAACTTTTCGCATTTACGGTCTTTGTAAGATGTTAATTGTCGGTATTTCGACTTTCGGGGTTTCGTACCGTAGAATTTTTGCATCCCATCCGTTCGGTAGCCGCGACGTGCCGTCTGGCGTACATATCAATTCAAAGGTGCAAAATTTATTCGTCGTATAAAAGTTTACGTTCGAAATTACCGTAGTTACGCTTTACGACTCGGTTGTTATACGGTTTCTCTCGATTCAACGTTTCCTCAAAATCCGCTACCCCAACTTTTACTTGGCAATTTCACCCTCATACCGCTCATCCGTTATATTAATTCTCGCATGGCGCATTTAAATATCGCGAAAAGGGACGATAGCAATTATTACGAAGGGTAGTCCGCATCCGCCCCTCGCTTACACCGACCTTACGATTAACCCTTTTAGGGACAAACCTGTTTCCTCGGTTATTTCACCGCGACAAAAACCATCGTCGTTTGCAAACTCGTCCTTTTAAAGACGGCGAAGAAATTCGTTTATCGCCTTTACTCCAAGTTGGATTCGATTAATCATTTTTCTTGGTTCGCAACTTTTTTCTTTCGCTCTTTTTTTTCCTCGTCCCGGCTCCCTCGCACTTCTTATTTATCCTTAAACGCTGCGTTAGGCGGGTGAACGAAACGAAATGGTCCATTATCGAAACTCGATCCGATACAGGTTCGAGGTCGAATAATAAAAAAGAAAAAAAAAAAGAAAACGAAACGGTAGATCCGTTGGATGAAATAACTGTTATAGCCTGCTGTATTCTCGATGATAAATCGGTGATAAATTAATCTGCACACATGTCTAATTGTAAGTACGACTTGAAACTTCCAAAGACATGGGACTCGATCTTCATAAATCCCTCATCATGGAGATGAGTACTCCTCTGAGCTGCGTAATATTTACAACGAGTAGTAAATAAAACGCTGGAGTAATGTACAGTGGTATAGGTTACATAGGTGTACGCTTGCGAAATAGAAATAAACTTGCAAATATCTCGCGCGAAATCGCGGAGGGTGTGCAACATATATATTTATGCTTATAAAGTAGCATAAAGTCGGAGAGCGGTAAGGAGTGCAAAGAAGTCTTTGTCCTCGCAGTTTTTCCCCGGCAACGCACAGCATTATCCGGCAAAGTAACACGTTGTAGTACAACGTCTTCGGAAGCGGGATGAGGAAAAATAAGAAGAAAAGAAAGACGAAGAAAGTGAGGAAAGGAAAATGAAAACGAAAACCCACCACCGTTCTACAACAGTATTTTAGATTCGTAAAAACTCCCAAATCTCACTCCTCGCGTTTTTCTTCCACCCCTGCTGCTGCAAACCGTCGCTACAACGTTTCGCGGTTTTCTAACGATCGTAAATCACGCTCTCCTCAAAGGGGGCATGCGCAAGAAAAGCACGTACGAGTTGGCGCGTGAAAAAACATTTCAAGCTCTTTTTCAACAGTCTCTTGTACCGACTACATGTATTATACGTGTATGGGGCATTCCACGCCAACTCGGTAAACTTTTTTCTTCTGAAAAGCTTCTGAAAAAATCCAAAAATTCTTCTAATCAATCGTCTTTATCCTATTATTTTTCAAACCTATCTCAAAAATACTCGAATCGATTTTCATGGGACAAAATAAAAAAAAAAAAAAAAAAATACGTTCCAAAATGAAACATTTTTATGCGAGATTCAGAGTGGAATCGAGTTGTCTTTTTTCCAATTTGTTTTTTCAAATCAATTTTTCTGTTTTTAAATCGTTTTTTTTCCGTTTTCAGACTTGTTCAAAATTTATTGTAATATATTATATACGTGTATGCGTAGCTACTCATCTAATTCCGCCTGAAACCGAGCGATCATTACACCAAAACTCTGCGCTTTCTCGGGGTTCGTTTCATACTTTTATACCATCATCGTAAGATCCGAATTGACCGTTTACCAAGCCCCGACCGACTCACCAAATTACACATTATATTATATTATATATTAAACGTAGGTATGTATACATATACACGCGATCGTTTAACTTCACCCTCGTCCAGATTCTGCGGCGTCGTTCGCAAAGTCTTTTACACACGAATTGGCCCCCGAAATTGAGTTCCTAAACGCGCATTCACCATCCTCGAAACTCCGTTCAACGGCTTCCCACTTTCCCCCTCCCTCTTTTCTTTGACCATTTCTTTGACTTTCACTCGCTACCGTCGTATTAGATTAAAAATTGATGGTCAAAAACTAATCTTGCTTTTCAATTTGTTATTCGAAATAAATGTAATAATTTCGGACAAACAGCTACGTTTAGCCTAGATCATAAAAATTCGTTCGTTTTGGTCTTACTCGGGATGTAGTCGAACTAAAAACTGATCACAGACGCGGATAATCATCTGAAGACAGTTGAATGCGATTCTCCGTGACTCGAGACCACAGAAAACTTAAAAATATCGTGAAAATTGGAGTCTTCATTTTTAGAATGATATTAATTACGGGATATTCGTACAACGACTTTCCTTCTTTCCTCAATCTTCACACATAGAATCGTGGTAGGCGTATCTTCTCGTTCGGGGGGTAAAATCGGGCGAGAATCCGACGAGCTTAATGCGTGTAACCAACATCCGCGATCGGTGAGGTTTCCGCCGCCTACTTGCCTACTCTAAATACAAATCTCCGTTCCAGCTCGTTGTTGGGTGCTTCTCGCTAACGAGCAATTACTGACGAACGACTCCCTCCGTAGACTTTCGAGGTTGCTTGTCGCGCTTCTCCGCGCGCTTATTATGCCTACTTAAGTCAAAGTTCCCTCAGCCCACGTGCTGGTATATAATCAACGGTGAAGTGATCACCCTGTCAGGTTATACGAAGAAGGAAAAGAAGAAACGAGAAGCTCCGCGTCCGACTGCAAGGTCTAATGTTCTTCCGCTTTATTTTATAGTCCAGTCGGAGAAGGTCTGGATTAAAAATATTCGGGATATCGCTGCATTTTTGCGTATAGGAGTTTTCGACCCTCGAGAAATTGAATCTGAAGTCACTGTTGAACCGCATAGCCGGCGTTTCGAGAAAATAATAAAGCCCGACGTTTTTCGCGTTTTTCTCAAAAACCACTATCGATAGATGAAAAATGAATAAACCATCGCGGAGAGCTGAAAATTTTCCATCGAATCGCGTCTTCGTATGTCAGAAACAAAGCTGGATTAATAAATTAAGAAGATATAAATTATTTTACCAAAATTTCCAAGATATCGCCGACAAGTAGAATTTATTTTTTCTTAATTTGTTAATCCGACTCGGACGTAATTCGATGCAGAATTTTTCGCTCTACACGATGTTCGAGTCGTATCTCATCAATCGATAGCGGTTTTTTAAGGAAAGCGCGAAACACATTGAATTTTGCTGTTTTCTCGAAACGCCGGCTATTCAGCTCAAAAACGACTTCAGATTTGAATATTTATAATTTCGATTTATTTTGAATAGACTATTAGGTATAAACTTGGACGAAATCCGAGATGATATTATGATTCAGGGGAAAAATTAAACTGCAGTTAAAGATCAAAGGATTTATATTCCAGTCGCAGTATAATTGAATTTGTTAAAACGATTGGGTTGGATTGGTTAAAAGGTTCTAAATCGATATTTTAATGATTCTGCAGATACTGCATTACGCGTTACGCACCCCCCTCCCCCCGAACAAATTGTTACTCTGTCAAAATTCCCGCCGCATTCGGACAATTCGAAGTGCTCGCTTACGTAAGACCTCGATATTTGTAACATTATACGTCCGGCATCCTCGATGTCCGTACGAAAATGGTTTCGAACCTCGTCGGTTTCCACCGGGCAATTTGTTTATGTAAATTGACCATATCGATTTTGGGTTACAGTTTGCGCCGAAAATCCCGGGCTAAGTGGGCGTTATCACTCCGGACTTTGGAGTGGAAAGCGTTGGTCCTGCTGCCGTCTGTCAACCAGATCAGCCGAGGGCTGCGATCCCTGCAGCTTGTGGAGTTCGCGACCGTCAGCCGTAGTTGGCGGACCCCCAGGAGTAGTTGGCCCGGCGTCGGAACGTCAAATTCCCAACCCTCCGGCACCCACCGAGGCGAACAACAACCCCGTCGCCGTTAGCCAGAATCGCTACATCTCCGGTGAGTCGAGTCACGCCTTTTACAAAATTATAATATCTATGTCTGCCTTGAGAGGAAATTCTACGACGTTATCCTCACTGCCATTATTCTTGTTGTACGTGTTGAAGGTGCGGAATTATTATTATTATTATTATTATTGTTGTTGTTATTGTTATAATTGTTGTTGTTGTCGTTTTAATTATTATTATACATGGTACAACAACACGCGGAGCTGGCTTTCGACTGCCTGCTGAATCCGTCGAATGTGATTAAAACGATGGACGGTATGTGCAGGTATCAGCCGGTAGTTTTGCAATTAGCGAACTACAACGGTTTTTCGTTTCTGCTCACGAGTAACGATTCTATAATTTTTTTAATTTTTTTGTCAACTTATTTAACTTATTTCACACACAGTTATCTCTTTACACCTATTTTTTTTTTTTTTTTTTTTTTTTTAACGAGCTCTTTATTCGAACACGTAGGGAAAAGAAAAAGTCTATTCGCGTCGGCGGATTGCAGGATTTTAAATTTACTTGAAACGGAATTTTCTGCCTCGTTTCCGACGCTGATAATGAGTTTACGAATGAACGACGTTTAGAGGAGCTTCTCTCTGTATAATTACTTGAATTACGGTAATTGAGCGACACCTTTGATCGCAGTTTGAAAAATTTAAACATTCGCATATCCGGTAGATGATCGAGGGAAAATATATCCGAAGGAAGGTGTAAATTATTATCGTCATTGGGTAGGTATAGTTTAAACTAATTGCGGATTAGGCTTACGGTGATTTAGGTTTGAATTTTACTACCCGTCGTTGAAATGCAAAGTAACATGTAATTGGCTAATACCCTGTCCTATGTATATATATATATATATATCCTACGATTAACGATCGAGCAAGCGGACCTGCAGCGTATGTATATCCCCTTAATTAATCGACGCTCACCCTTCACCCTGAAACGTTTCGTCCGAACTATTTGTCGAGCGAAAAATTATCGCGCTACATTTTGCCTCCACCTCGGCAAGTTTTTCTTCATCGTTCATACTTACGGTGTACGAGTGTGACACAAAGAGCATCCCAAATTTTCTATGCCTATTTTATGAAAAATCTTCATCAATCACAGGAGGTCATTATGCTTAACGATCGTTATCGAATCCTCGTGAATTCCTGTTACAAATCTGTATCGATGCACGATTTAGGCGGTAGCTGGTATACGTATACGTATACGTATACGTACAATACCTCTACATACTCACAATCAGTCATCTGCAGGGCATGTGCAGGAGGCTTGTGAATTCTCGGTAGGTAATTAATCGTTCGATTTATACACAGTCTATATCTGTACTACGGTACCGATAGAGGAGATAAATTACCGGGATTATGCGATCATGCGATGTACGAATTATGCCAACGAAACGGCAAACCGCGTGTGCACGCGAATAGCATCGTGTTTGATTTCGTCGATTTCAACGACAGGTAAATAAGGTACAAATCGCACGTGATATTGTGAAATTCTCCTTACAAGAAGAAAAAAACAACCAACAAAAAAAAAAAATAACTAAAAAATGGAATGCGATGGATACCTAATTGTCAGAGAGATGCGGAACTCTCAGCTAGATCTGATATTGTCTTACCGGCGATTTTTCTTCCCACTTTCAACACACTTTCATTCTTTTCATCTATTTGTTATTTTTTCGTTTTTTTTTTTTTTTCTCTCTTCTCATCTCTTTTTTACTTTTCACTCGTTATGACGCTCTTCAACGACAGACTCGCTAATTGCGGAAACATTAGCGTCCTGCGAAACAACGATGATGTCAGTTTTTATTTCAAAGACTATATATACACAAACCGTACTCCACTCTCCTGTACCGTTCCGCTCTGTTTTATTTATTCTATTCAATTCTATTCTATTCCATTCTATTCCATTCTTTACAGCCCCGTGAACAACATTGTACGTGCATGTATATGAATTAAAGGAGTAAACGTCGTGTTTACTCGGTAAACTCAGCTCTCGGGGTGGGTAGACTTGACTCTACTACTGCACATCGTTAAGGCGTCAAGCTTCGTTTTACACCACACGGTGTATAATTATAACCCGCTCTACGATCATTTTTAAATATTTTAAATATATATATATATATAACTACTCGAATAAATCTTTCTATTCATTTTTGGTACGCTGTGTAAATAACGCCTTAAAGTGTCAGGTAGGGAGGAGGGCTCTCTGCGTTAGGCCGGTGTGCGTATCTTTCAAGGACTCTTCCTGTCTCGAGGGATTCTCTTTCGACAAAAGCAATTTTATTCACGTCACATTTTCCACCGATGGATTCACTCGAGGTAAAACCAGTTGTCGCAGGGCGGAAAAGGGGGGCAGATTTCAACCGACATGCTTGCAGGATTTTTATAAACCCTTTGATCCAGAATTGTTTAGAAAGGATATTTCGTCGGATGAGATCGAATAAAAATTTTTCAGTACTCGAAGTATATAATAATCACACACCGAACTCTGCGTGTGTCCGAAAGAAATCAAAATTATTTCATCTTCTTCGTCTATATTATATTATACAATTGTAGAACTGAAAAAAAAAATTATCAGTAAATTGAAATTGTAAAACTGTCTTATATGGAAAGAATTTCCTCGTCGAGAGATGCTACGTCAGGTTCTTCAATTAAAAGTAATTTCATCCAGTTTAAGGTATCTTAATTCTAATTGGAGAGCAATGGCTTGCTCAAGTTCATTGTGTCTGACCCTGATAATTAATTCTAATTGTTCGAGAGACCGAAAATCATCGCGGTGCGGCGGCGTAAACGTTTGTCTTTGGATTAATGAGGGGTTTTTTTTTTTTTTTTTTTTTTTGTGTGTCCTCTTCTCCTTTGCGCGAGATCGCGGCTAGTTATCATATTACGAAAATTGGACAATCAAGGGAATTAAGCAGCTAGCTCGCAAAATTCACCTCGTGGCATTCAACTCTCGCTTATTATTATACCTACTACATAGTGTCGTTCCCGCGTCCTTAAAACCATGTCGGTTGAAATTATTTTCTTGCCTTTTTTTCGCCCCTCTCGCGCTATTATACTTCCGTGAAAAGTATAATAGTAATTTTTCACCCCTGACGAGACGCGGGGTAAAAGAAGAAATAACAAATTATACGAGGTGTTCACCATCCGTGTGACAGCTTGAGGTTGTCGGCTGTACCATTCCGTTGACGGAAGCCGGAACAAAAACTCGTTCGAGTTAAGTGGATTCGCATCAAGCCCTCCTGGCGCTAAGGCGTTAAGGCGTTGAGGCGTCACGGTGTCGTCAGTAAGCCTTTCTATCTTCCTTACAACGGAAAAAAACGCGAGAGAAAGAGAGAAAGAGAGAGAGAGAGAAGCGTTCATTCGCCATGGAACAAGTCCCCTCAGGCGGTATGTATAACGTGCATGTAAACATAAAATGCAGTGAAACAAACGACTAAATTAAAACTAAAGTCGAAAAGGGGTAACAAAATAGAGATAAAATAAATAAATAAGACAGAGAGAGAGAGAGAGAGAGGGAGAGAGAGAGAGAAAAAAATGGCAGGATTGAGTGTAACAACCTGCAGCGAAATATTATGACTATGTATCAGGCATTCCGTATACACGTATAGTATATAGCGAAGTTATTGACTGGCATCTTTTTGTTTGTTTTTTTTTTTTCTTTTTTCCTACAAAGGAGAAGAAAAGTATAACGAAATACGTATGAATTACTGAACTTGGCAGAATATATTTCCTACGGAAAATTTATTCGACCTCCAATTCTGCGGAGCAATATTTTATGTACCTTATATATATATAGGTATATGTATACCTAAAGAGGCAGATATTTCTTTTCGGGTTTCTGATTCTGAAATTGTTGTCGAAACGATCCGTCTTCGCGTTGATGTACACGATGGTAGACGCGTACATAGTGAGGAACAGTATTTCCCATGTCACAATTCGCTTGTCTAAACACACAGATTGCTGTTATACGTCTGGCATCGAAAGCCCTTGGTATATTGGTGCTTGCTGAGGAAAGACCCCCTCCCTTGTCTCTCTTGTCTCGATCTCGTTCGCGGGATAAAAACGTTACGAGAAGAAACCGGCTTCAAAATGAATCTTTTCCTACTCTATTCTCTCTGCTACCGAGATTCCTCCTCGTTTTACTCGAGTTTCACACAAAATCGGACAAATTCGTTGCGTTTGTTGCTCCTTTCTTTCGCGATGCAAAAAGTAATTTATACAAATGTTTCTTTTTCTCAGTTTTTCGCGTTACGCCGAGTTCAAATAATCATATATGCGAGAGAACGATCGTTGAACTTGTTGAAATAATTTGGATTCTTTTTTTTTTTTTTTTGCAAGGAAGATCAATATGACAAAAAAAAAAAAAAACTTGTTCGTAGAAATTCCGACTCGACGGAACTGCGGCTGGAGTTTGTACGTAAAAACAGAAATATATGAAGATTTATACACGCGGTTGGTGAAAAATGTCAGAGAGAAGGTGGCGGAGCGTGGAAAATTGTCCCAATTTCATGGAGTACAGTGGATTTGAATTACAATTTTTCGCCAATGAAATATTCAACAATTTTTTTTCCCTACCCTCTATTTCTTTTTTTTTTTTTTTCTCTCTCTCACATCACGCATAGGTGCACGGGGTGCATTATCGAATTTTTTTCGTACCATTATCGAAGTAAAATGGTATGCAAAAAAAAACCGAGAGAGACAGAAAGAAAAAAATGATCAAGTAACGCCGTATCGGTTACTTTTGTCTTCAGCTGTATAACCTTGCATACTCGACTTCATTAAATGCATTTCCTTGCCTGCATGTGGCAGATGCGACCTCCCTCTGGTTTTGGAAGCCTCTTTTCCGCAGTGTCTCTGTGACGTTTAGCTACCGGGTACAAATAGAATCCCTACATAGTTTCGTATGGTCCATCGCGTTTGTCCGGGTGAAACTTTGAGCCCCCTCTAACGACGAGAACTCTAATCTCACGGCGGTACGAATCCTCGTGACAGTTGGAGAGTTATACGCCAACGGCGAATCCCTTTGTAATTCGCCACTGAGAATTTCCTGGCTTTGCCTGAAAATTTATAATCATTTCGTTTAACTAAACTCGAGTCGGGGCTGATGGTTCTTGATGAACAAATTCCAGTCCGACAATTTCGCCGACGTATTGCCTCTGCGTAACGACTCAGGCACTTTAAACAGGAAAAGTATTCCAGGTCGATCTCTCCGATTTGATTTCTTTTTCAATATGTTATATTATACCAAAAGCCAAGCAACACGTATCTTTTTTCATCTAACATTAAACACTCTGAGTAAGGCATGTCAAGGGGATCAGAGTTGGCAGTTACTTTTTTTTTTTTGTTTGAAATTGAGCAAAATTATATTTCGTAGCTCTCGTTATGAGAAAACTTTTCCAGTTGAATTAGTTGAAGAATATTACGTCCTTGTGAGTGAAACTTACATATTTGGTTGGTTTCACCCCCTTAAAGTGTTTAATGGCAGATAAAAAAAAAACGTGTCGCTCAGTTATTAGTCTGATGTAACGCGTTACGAAAGAAATCAAGTCTGAGACCAAATTCTAACGCCCGGCAGAGCGAAATTACATTGCACTTGACACGAGGCTGCGGCTGTAACTGCACACCGATACATTAATTCATAACCTGGGGCACGAGGCAACGAGTTATACAGTCAGGGTCGCATTAGGGCTCTTAGAGTCTCCTCATTAGTTGGGGTCGGTTGAACACCGAATTGTGCTGCAATTAATCTCGGGTGCTTGTGCGTGACGGTTTTGAGAACGAGGCTGTTCTTTCAACCACCCAGGTCAGTCTCGTGTTTTCCTCTATTTGCGCTTTTATCACGCCTACTACACCTCGTGTCACGATACACGTACGACACACGTAAGATACGCAACTTGAGCGCGAATATATTCTCCAGTTATTCGACCCGAGGCAATCTCGGCTTTTCAATTTACCGGGGCTTTGTGGGCTTAGAGGCAACCTTTCGTAGAAACTGACCCCTCCCTCCCCCAAACCCCTATCGTCATACCGAAGGACAGATATAAGAGATCAACCGAACGCGTCTGGGAGTATATGGCGAGGAAAGAGGGAAAAACACACCAAGACGTGATTTTCATTTTTCGGAGGAACACGAATCGATTGGCAAACACCGAATTGATCCTACGAGTGTTTCCATGGATTTCAATCTCGTGGAAAACGCGATGGTTTCGAAACGCCGCGTTTGCCGCGTCTGGTTTCAACCAAAAATCATAAATACGATTCGGGGGATTTGGAGAAGATAAAAAATTAAATTGATAGCACAACGAACTCCCGGACTGCCGACACTTTTTTGCAATTTACGCGTTACTCCGTAAGCCGGTCGAGAGGAAGTTGAGGAACCTGGGAGGTTTCCTACGGGATGACTGCTCCAGCTCCTCCGCTTGAATTCCATTAGCTGTTAACCGTTTATTGCTCTTTCGAAAGTAGGATTATCCGCACCTCGGCGGTGAATCTCTCGGCTAGGTAAATCAGAAGGCAAACTATGCTAATACCGTCTTAATATGATTTCGCCCTCCATTGCTGGCCTGGTTTCTCTCAGGGCCAGAGTTCTCGAGTGTCCATTTGGACCCGTGTCGTTGATCCACCACTCGAATAAATAGAGTTTCAAATTACCCCCAGGGAGCTGCCGTCCAGTGGATCGCAAATCGAGTGAAATTCCGGCACGATCTGCGGATCAACACGGCGAATAAAGTTGGAACAGCTTGACTACCTTCGACTTTTCAAACTCGCGAGGCATTCTTAAATCTCTTGTCGTACTCCGTGATGGTGAACTCGAAATTCCCATCCAGCTGTGACACGTCGCGACGCTCCGCAGTCGGCAAAGCTGCCAACGGAAAATTTCATTTCCATCAGATTTCCCGATATTATATGCAGCGCATGTATATACACACCCGGAACAAATCTAACCCCCGGGTATTCACGCTGCAGTACGTACGTATGTATGTACATGCATATAATATATCAACGTGTGTCCTACTTTTTCAACTCTTGACTCGCAACGTTGCTACCTGAAACCTGACACCTCCTGGCTGGAAGGTGCTGACTTTGCGATCCGTTATTTCATGCCTATGATTGAATGGCACGAGATGAGTATTCTTCTCTAATTCGCTACGACGGTGTTCCAGTTGCACGCCGATCTTCGGGAATACGACGAAATTCGGTACTTGTCGTTAGGACGAGTTTCATTCTTCCGTAACATCGTAGCGTCTGTACAATAGTGTCACTACTGCGATGACCGAACTTCATATTCAGTCCAATCACTATCAAAATTAAACATCAAATCAGCGAGTCCTCTCTCTGTCTTTTCGCAACCATAAAAACCAGCTGGGAGTGTTTTTTATTTCGCTGATATCGAGTTTCATCCAACGTTGCAGGTATAATAAATTTTCGAGCTGCGTTAATACTTTTTATCTCTTGATACCGGAAGGTTCTTTTTTTTTTTTTTTTGGGAGAGGAAGCAACGCCGGACTCGTTGAATCGAACCAATGTGCAGCCTCTGCAGGCTACGGCATTTGCAGGCGGGCTTTGCCTCTGAATAATTGACGCAATAAAAAACTGTCACTTGCATCAGTGGTTCAAGTAGCAGCTGTACAACTCGCCACAACTCTAGGCGCAATTGTTATTGTTGTTGTTTGTGTATATCCCTTATAAGCTATCGCTGTGGCGTTATATTTACAACAATATGCGCGCAATCGTTGTCCTGCAAACGACCCATGTTTAAGAGCTAACTGCACTCTAATTTTTCGCCATAATGGTACGTTAAGTACCATTGGATAGTGGTTTGCTCCATAGTTTCATCGTTACTTAATCTCTTTTAACAAAAGAGAAACAGATCATTATGTATTGTGTAGAGTATCTCAGGATTTTAAAAGTAACGCCAAGTATTACAAAGTATATTTCATGCATACATATACGTTGTACATTAGAGCATAGTATTCCAGCAGGGTATGTGTGATGTTCTACGCTACGATTCAACAAAGAATGTTCAATATATGCTTTCAACGGCGTATCTATATCCCATTATTATGTCTTGCCAGAAATAAGATTCAAACGAGTTCCTAGAATAGAGATTGCTCACGGTTATAGCAAGACTTCTCGTCGATGTCGTGCTAGTTCAAGCATCACCCCAAAGTGCCGAAGGCGCTACGATTTTGTCGTGAATTTTTCCGAGGCTGTTATACCGACTGCATAAAAAAAAAAACAAAAAATGTATACCGCGATTCGGTCTTTCCGATGCCTGACCTTTTTAAAAATCTCGATCTCGATATTGCGTCTGTCCCGTGAAGAGCCAATTCCCATTTTTCTGCCTGAAGTGTTTACCGGTCTGCCGAAATTGGCACGTCTGTTTTTCGACTATTGTTCGATTACTCTTATCAGTGGGCCACGGACTACCTACAACACGAACGAAGTTTAACTAATATTCGAGCTCCTTAATCATCGCCGTGATTATCTATGCTAATGAAGCTATGAATTCAACTATGCCTCGTAATCGTGTAAGCCTGTCTAAATAGAACGACTGGGTATGCTTGACCGTGATTGTACATGCGTTTAGTACATTGCACCTCATAATCTTTTCAACGTGACTACGGTGACAAAGTTCAAACGATATCAATCGGACAGAGTGTGTATAAACGGCTGGAATTCGAGGTGAAGGAATAGAACAGTGGTAACCATGCTTCGACCGGCAGTGTTAGTGAGTTTCTTTCTAGTCAGTGGACTGAGTGAAAAAGATCCATTTTGCGCAAATTGGGATGGATTCAATTTGTGCCGTCAAGGGGACCGCTTGATCAGCGTAACCGAGCAAAGTCATTCCCCTTATTTGCACATCAGTGGACTCCATTTTCGTTACGTGACACCTGGCTGTTTCAAAAACCTCTCAATCGACAAGTTGTCCATCAACAATGGAATCACGCGCTTAGAATCCGGAGCTTTTACCGGTTTGCCGAAATTAACTCAACTTCATCTCGAATACAACCACGTTGAACTGGTTCCTGATTTATTTAAAGAACTGCCGCGTCTAAAAGTGTTGAACATAGGCACAAACGGGATTACTCTTATACCAGAAGGAGCTTTCAACGGGATTTCGGAACTGGAAAACCTCATGTTACCTTTTAATCATATCTCGGCGATAAATGTGACATCGTTTCTCAGGCTTCCGTTTATCACGAATTTGAATCTACAGGACAACAGGATAACCTCGATTGCTCCGGGCTCCTTTGCTGACCTCGATCAGTTGGAAACGCTCAATTTGCAGTCGAATCGATTAACCGAATTAAAATCTGGCACTTTTCAAGGTTTGAGTAATCTTCGTCACCTGAATCTTGGATACAACTCAATCGCACCGACTCGAAACGCATTCGAAGGACTAACTAAACTTCAGAAATTGAATTTGCGCCAGAGTCAGATAAAGGTCGTACCGGAGGAGACTTTTAATGGACTCTCAAGATTGACGGAACTAACGATGGATAATAACGATATATCGGCGATCGATTTGACAATGTTTCCTCGCCTTCCGAAGCTATCTAGTTTGACGTTATACAGCAACAACATTGCTAATATTGTTCCCGGTTCGTTCGCCAACATCTCACGGTTGGAAACCCTGTATTTATTCTCTAACAAAATGACGAAATTACAACCTAACACATTCGCCGAATTGTCAGAGCTGAAAAAATTGGATTTGTCTTACAATGAAATAAATTATATACCGGAAGGGACCTTCAACGGGCTATCAGAATTGCAAAATCTCACCTTACTTCATAACAATATTTCGGCGATAAACGCGACGACGTTTTCTGGACTTTCGCAGCTGGTAAAATTGGACATCAGTGAGAACAAAATAAGTGCCATTGCTCCTGGATCGTTTGCTAACCTCGGGAAGTTGGAATATATTGATTTATTCTCCAATGAAATTACCGAAACTAAAACTTTGCAAGAATTGACTCATCTTACTAACTTGCGTCTTTCTTACAACGTCGTCAAGTTGGTTCCCAACGCGTTCGCGGGACTATCCAAGCTGAAGAAGTTGGACTTATCCGGAAACAAAATCTACTCTATTTCAGAAGGAGCATTCAACGGGTTGTCAGAATTGAGTGAATTGGACCTGAGCGTTAATCGTATTTCGGATATATCTATGACAAGATATTCGGAGCTTCCGCAGCTATTGAATTTGGATCTATCTTTAAACCGCATAGTAGATATTGTTCCTGGATCCTTTTCAAATCCCGAGGAATCTGATCGTCGAAACTTGAGCGAAAAGAGTGAACTGCCGAAGTTGCAAAAACTTGATCTTGGATCTAACCTCATATCCACGATTCGCCCTCGCACTTTTACCAACTTGATCAATCTGAAACAGTTGATCCTTGCAGGCAACAATATATCTGAAATCCAGGCTGGCGCATTCGAGGGATTGTTGTCGGTTACCGATATTTCATTGCACGATAACAGAATTCACTCGTTGCCACGTGACTTGTTCGATGGACTGACGAATTTAAAACTAATCACACTAGATCATTTGCGATCCGATAAAATTGATATTAACGGGATCAAGTTGCCAGATGCAGCCAGTTTTAAATTTATTTGGTAGGGTCCATTGGCCGAGAAGCACGTGAAGTGTCCTTTTTTTTTCACTGCAGTTGTACAATAAAAAAATTTTCTTAGCTTAACCTTTCTTGTTCATCTGCATATAGTTGCAAATTTCAAACGATAATCGAGAAATTTTTTTGTTTTGTGATTGCCAAGATATAAAGGCTTATTAGCTACGATTTAGAAACGTGTAATATTGTTCAAATATAGAAAAATAACTATGCGGTCCACACTTTTTGCCCAGCATATTCTCATACGTGTACGATACCTGGTTTATGTAAATGATGTGATTCGGAAAATCGAACAGTCGGTTGAAATTATGATTTTACGATTGTGAGCTGTAAAAACTGTGAATATAAAAATAGCTCCGTGTTGTTATAAAGATGGAGTGTATTTTTTTATTTTTTTATAATTTCATATAAATATGGCTTCATATGCAACAGAAATATCTATACAAAGGTCAAAAGTTCGAAACCTTTAACCCAAGAAATTTTCTTATGATTATTTTTCTTCAGTGGCATCGCATCACATTCATATTTACGATAATTAATACATCGAGAAAAGAAATTTTTTGTACATTCGGATAAATTTTATTTCACAAATAGAAACAAAATAATAATAAAGGAACCTAACAACAGACATTTATTTAGCTTAATACTATTGATTTATTTAAATTCTGTTATAGAAGGTGAATGAATGTTTAGTTGCAGTAAATTGTGATGCCAAATAAATATCTTATTTACGACTTGAATTTTTTCATCAATAAAAATAATACTGGATTCAATTATTTTTGAAATTCACGCATACTTCAATAAAAAAAGTATATGAGCTTTGGAACAGGTATTCTCGATTTATATTTATTTCGTAAATTTATTCATCCAACGCGAATGAATAGTTGTTTCGAAAAATGTATTTTTTAAAAATTTATTTGAATTTAATAAATGAATTTCAAATAGACTTTGTTACCTGAAAATAGTAAATACCTCTAAGTGCGGGAAATAATTATTTATCACCAGCAATGTTAACCATCACCGCAGTAATGACGATCGGTAAGAAATCACTTTTGCATAAGATTTTTAGAATCAACAATAGGATACCAGATTTTAAATTAAACGGGAGTTTCCTCGGTTTCAGTGGGTGAAAATCTATAAAATGAAGCAGTATAAAAAAGACTTGTGCAGTTTTTTGGTTGCGGACCCGTGTAATTTTAGGCCTAACGCATCTCGCCACGAGTTATTCCGAGTCGTTAGTCGAATGACCCGGCGCACCCTTGGCAAGACCAAAAAGTGATCTCACTCGGAGATTTCATAGTCAATAGTTTGCGAAATTTACACCGGGGCGGTGATCGCGAAGGGCAAATGTAGACAGAGCCAGTTTTTGTCAGCAAACGTATACCTCCGTGGGTGGAGGGATTAGGTTTCCGTTGCTTTTAACCCTAATTACCCTTCCACGCATATAATTTCACCCCCTAACAATCCATTCCTACATATGCGCGTCGCCGATATTCTACCGTCTTTTTGCCCTCTCACTTCCAGCCTCGTAGACACGGGGCAAAAAATGATCTAATTAGGACCTTGGACCGAGCACGACGCCCTTCAGGGTCGAAGCACCGCTCTCAACGAGGAGGTACAGCTTTCGCGCAATCGACTTCCGGCGTTCGTTTTGTTTCCGGGAAAAAAACTGCGACTCGCAAAATCTCCGGACGGCGCCCGAAATCTATCCAACGCAAATGACGACACACTTCCGATTTCGTCGGCGAACTTTCTTCCGCAATCTAATTCTCTCGAGTAACTCGCAACTTCGGCGATAACTACCCTCTACTACTTCTCTTCCGTTTGTTATTACAACGGCCATAAATTCTAGTTCGCAAATAAAGATACCCCCGACTCGCTGTAACGATAGTCGAAAGATTAACCCGGAGTTCGAACAGTCTGGATCAGTTTATAACCGTAACTTTTATTCTCGCAACGATAATCCAGCCCTTAAACTAATCTTCTGACCGTTAGAACTCATACTCGGCGCATAGTGTCGGGTGTCATTTCCGACGTGTCCTTTGGAACAGGCCAAAAGCCCAAAGGCGATGAACCGAGTCGGAGTTTATCGCGTCCCTCCAAAGTGGAGAACGGTCCTTGGTGTACGTGGCTCGTCCCAGAATATGGGTCTCGGGCTAATTTACGCTTCATAGTCTGGCCTGTCTTCCGTATTTTAACGTTGCAGGCAGCTCAAGTGAGCTTCCACGCGTCACTGCCGGGCTTGGTTCTTGGTTTAAATAAGGCGGTGGTCGCTGGACGCTGGTATACGTGTACATATACATGGGTATGTAAAACCGTGCCACGGCACTGCGGACTATGCGATGGAAAATCTGTTTGCTACCCTCGTTGTTGTCAGAGCGATAATTGTTACGCCGCGCGTAATACAAACTTTGAGTGTGCGCGGGTCACTCGGTTAAAGCTCCGCGGTGTTCGGGGCAACACTGAAATTAACAAGTTTTCATTATCGCGGCACGGGGAACAATTCGGGGGCTTCGGTGTTAGTTCCCTTTAAACTACCGTCAAGAACGAAACGAACCGCGTGGGACGCGGTCAGCCATCGGCTTACATTTTCGACACGTGGCAATTCTCGTCAGTCCCGATATCAGTTTTCTACGATCAAAGGGCGTCCGATATCTCTGTATCATTAATAATCTCGACGTGAAACACGAACTCTTCGGTCGAGCGAACAGGGCGCGAAATTCCGAATATCACTACGTTGAACATCGTGAATTCGATGGGTAAAAACTCCAAATGCTCGTGGTTCAGAATGACGCAATTCTGGCGGGTCAACCGACTGATCGTATTAGACAAACTTTTTGTCATCAACTAGAAACAACATTTGAAATTTAGACTTGCATCCGAAGTCGGCTGCTTTGAAAGAGTCCTTTTAAACGACGACGAGGCACGAGTGAAATGGAGTAAATTTGTGTGTCCAACTTGAGAAATTTTCAACCCAACATATTTTTGCCAACGTTTTATTATTACCCCAGCGGAAATTTTGTCAGATTTGGATCGAAAGACTCGTATCGCAATATCGTTAATTACTTACCCTCAGAAATTTTCAATGGGTTCTCGAAATTGGGAAAATTGTATCGGGAAACGAACGTATCGACTCTTCATTCTTTCGAACGACTGTTTCAACTGGAGTAGCCGGCTTTTGCAACGACCGAGCTTGTCAATTAATGGCTAAAATTGAAGATTTTATCAGTCGAAGCTTTTCGCTTTTTGCCTTGGGAATCAATTCTATCCCATGGCCGAGCAACCGAACCAAAATCATTCTAATACTAAATGAAGAGCACTTTGCCATCGATTTATTTAAATTTCGCCGCGTTCCTCTTTGCGTCGATTAATCTACAAGGGCACGACTCACACGCGGATCGCCTGTAGTATAACCTATCACAACGTATAACCTGTACAATTATATGCGATTACAAGTCTTCCGTCATCCAGTAACACAATGCTGCGATCATTACTTCCTACCCTTAAATCAAAGTTATGCTTACACGTAACGCGTATCACGTTCAGACCGAGCCTTTTTCCATCCTTAAGCACAGCTTGCATAAATACTGAAACGATGTCTTACCGACTATAAAACGTTGGAGCCTCGCAAGCGCTTTCCAACGTCGATGTAACCCGAGAGGATCCCATCGTCTTCTAATTACGGCAGAATTACACCGTCAGACCGTAGAACGGTGCACGTAGATGCAAACCGGGAACGTGTAGCACCGAGCCGGTGAGAAGAGGCACTCGGTAGTTTCGGGATAGCAGAGCCCATCCAGCTATGCTTATGGAAGATGAATCGCTCGGTTTAATGGGTAGGAAATAGGCAGAAATCCTATTATCTACATTTCTGGCAGTAACCAATCTCACGGAGCAGCCTTTGCCGCCGTAGAAGCTAGCCGTACGTTCGCGAACGCTTTTCCACGTTAAAGTGGATTGATATTTTCCCATGAAGCATCTTACCGCGGGGATTATACGTTACAGGCGTATAAGGCGTGTTAGTTGAAAATTGGCGCAACGATGATTTTCGTCTGACGTATTGTAATTACACCAGCGTATAACTTGTCCTGTAACATCGACTATTATTATAATCGCGCAGAAATTACGGCCGTTTAAATCAGCCGCCGCTTCGCTGTAAATACTGCACAGTGAATGTGCACGATTATTCCTATTCCTGTATATAGGTATACATTTTTAATGCATTCTTCATTATGCAAGAATTTATTATACCGCTGAAGGATCGCGTGTCGCGAAAAATTTACCGCTGCGACGAAGGTATATGCTGCATACTCTGTAAGTGTTCCGCAGCGATCGGCGCGTACGTTTAATGATGTATCCTGCTTTAATAATACACTATCAAACCACCCGTATGTACTCGTGGTTTTTCCGACTTTAGTCCGTGTCTTAAATCCCCTCATCTTGGAGATCAGGAATCATCGTGAATAATTAGACTCTGTGGCAAAAAACAAAAAAAAAAAAAAAAAAACCAAACAAACAGATTCAGTTAAAAACCCTTGAAAATAATAATTACAGCTAGCATTCATTGAATAGCCTGGCTTGATTTCATGTCTTTCATATAATATCCGGGAGACGAATGGACTACAGAGATTTTTTGCAACACTTATTTTTCGACCAAGGTACATGTACCAGTTATTGACACGTCTCGAACGAATTATTGACCTTTTTATTTTTTAAAATTACATACCGATGGCGGAAATTGTGAATTTCTCGATGACTAAAATGAATTGCTGAAGGGTTAGACGCCGGAAATTTATTTTTTGGTAATTTCAGAACTAAGGATCAAACAGATACAACCAAAAAAGGTCAACAATTGGGACAGGGTCGATAACTGGTTACCTACACTTACTTTACTACGTATACGCGTACGCGTATAATCAAACTGTAAGACGATTCGCGATGGCAATGAGTAACGATACCTCGTGATATTTCATCGGATATTAAAAACGGTCAGAATTCAAAGTATTCTCGTCGATTCGTAGATGAAAACTTGATTGAATAAAAGATGACCGTAAGAAGCCGCTGAGAAACTGTCTTCGAAGATGGCTGTTATCCGCGAATGGACGGGGTTCACCGTACAAGTTAACCGACGCCCGAACCAGCCTTGTAGAAATTTTACTGCCGCGACCGGAAGCGGGTTGTTAAAAGAGTGATATCGGTTTGATGGGAGCTTTCGAAGACCAGAATCACCCAAGAAATTGACGGTCGAAATGCGCAGAACGGATTTCCCCGGTATATCATGCCGGGAATTACAATAATTCATAGGTAGGAAAATATATGCGTATTGAGGTATTCTCCGCTCTTCAAAAGCTCTTTGCCCTCTTTCTTTCTTCTCCCCCCCTTCTCTTCATCCGTTCGCTCGTCGCTCTCGAGGGACGAAATTGTCGCGAGGCGTTCCGGCGGGAGATTGAGCTTAACTAGCCTGTTTTGCGGGCGGCTTCAGCGTGTCCCGAACTTCAATAGCCCTTCCAGAGCCCTTTTAGCCCCGCCAGAGCACTCAGCCGATATCGAAGAGCACTGCGGCGATTCTCTTTCTCTCTCCTCCCTCCATCCGCCTCTCGCGCTTCTCCTTTCCGCCTTCGACTCCGCTCGCGCAATCTTCGCTAAAATCCAATCTCCTTACCCGTCGGACCCGCGTTCTTGACCCTCTGCTTATTCTCTCCCTCTATTTTTATCTCTCCTCTCTATCCCGGACTCGTTGACGCTCCCCGGTCAATCCTTTTCGTCGTCCTCTCGCCATTTTCCGTCTTTCGTTTGTCGATAGCTACACATTGTTAGAAATGCGGTGTTAAATCTAACATAAAAAAAAAAAAATTGTTTGGAAGCTTTTTTAAACAATTACCAAAAGTCAGAAGTTCTTCTCGTCGTTAGCTTAATTTTATCGCCAAACGACGTACGCTGAAACGGCGTCAAGGTCTTTGATCATTTACGGAGGCGAGGATAAATGAACGTTCAACGAAGGTGAGAGACGCAAATTATATTAGAATACTAAACGTCGTGCTTTTTCGTGACCTCAGCTTGTCTCAGCAATTACCGCGAAACGCTTTTGATCTCAACTGCGAAGGAACTTAATTTATAGAAAATTTTATACGCGCATGCAATAAGATAACGTTGCATTTTATAGGCTGAATTCTTTGGCTGCAGTATTGATAGATTAACTAATTTGAAAAACAAGGTCGAGCACGCCCTCCGAACGCCTCTCAACTTCGTCACTTCCCTCCTCCTCGCCAGTTGTACACAATAGTGCGCCGTTGTCGCGACGCTTCCTCAAGTTGAAAGTCAATACAAAAGTTGGCCCGATTCGTCTCCCTGGAGCGGAAATCGAGCTCTGAAAACAGGCCGTATTCGCTGCTTCCTTATTATCAGCAAGAGTAAAATTTTTTGACAAAGACAAAGTGCCGAAATGTCCGGAAAATTTTATACAACTACATAAAACAAAACTAATTTGTAAGTAAAACCGCAGGAATGGGTTGGAACAAATGATCGACATGCGATCTCGAGAACTACGGAACTCGTTACGAATTACGAACATGAAGCTCGAGAATTTTTCACTGGTTTTCCAATTCATACCAGCGCTCGGAAACGGGTATAATTGTTTCCACCGAATCGGGCTCACGTTCTCTCGCTAAACGTCCCCTATGTAACGCAAATTGACGGGTCTGGCAACGCACGAGGGTTTAATTTTAATTATGGACACCCTCCCCTCGTCCCCCATCGTGCAATTGAAAGCACCCACTCAAAGTCTTTCGTCCCAAGCCGCTATCAGAATTTTCATTAATCCCGCTCCCGGATCGTGATTACACATCTCCTAACCTCCTTTTCCAGGAAAATCCTGGTACCAACCATCCGCAACCGCATCCGCTTTTCGACGCGTTCTTAATATCCGGCCAACACTTTCGTCGTCTTGTTCCTCGCGACCGGTTGTCTTTAGCCGAATTTCGATACTCCGTTCAACCGGTGTGCACGGTATTGCATTGTGATTTATGGACAGCTAGGACGAACTGGTATCAGAGGTCCACCGTTCTCCCAAAGCTCGTAAATTTCAACCGCGGACTCCTTTCGGACATATTTTATAGACGGCGAACAGCCGTTTGACCTGCGCGCTGCCACGACTCTCCACTTCCGTCGATTCTACCTCAAAAGCAACTCTTTATTTCTTAATTTCTATACTAAAAAATTCCATGCACCACTTATTTTCTGAACGCCATGTACGTCTTTTTTCCTCCACATCCATACGCGTCGCACATACATATACATATAAGTATGTATATATGGTGTCATGTATTCACCGACAATGTCCTCTGATTACGACCACCTCTCGACTCAAGCTCAAACTCGACCGAAGACTTCTCTCTCTTTCTTTCTCTCTCTCTCTCTCTCTCTCTCTCTCTCACTCTCTCTCACCGAACAATGGAGCTCCTCTTACAACTGCGATACCTTCTTTAATGCATCGCCCATCAGGCCGCGCAGTGTGACACGATATACGAACGGACTTAAGTCGGGATGAGTAAAGTCGTCTCGGCCCTTCAGTCACTCTTGACTCGGTTACTCTTAGCGGCGAACTTCGTCGTCTTCTTGTTAGTCACCCGCCAAAATTTTGTCACCATGAATAAGCTTTAGGACAAGTTTACACCTCGTCGTAAACGTTGTGCATACGCAATGAAGAAATTTAGTTTGTTATTCGAATTATTCAGCACACGAAACAAAAATATCTCACACCTTTTCCGATTACGAAATCAGGTACGTACGGTAAAATCGTTATTGTAAAAATTGCAAGAACGACAAAAGGACAACGAGAACCGAACGGGTTCTTTTCACGCGAACATTCTTTCTAAACGTGCAGTTTATGGCTCGTTGTTGAAACTGCGGAGTCAAAATAAATTCGCCCCCGCACCGTTTCTTTAACCGAGACATCATTATTCACCGCGTATATAAATATGTCGAAATGTTCTGTTTAATAACCGGATTGAAAACTGCTTGGTCAGAATTATTGTAATCGTAAAGTGGTCGAATTTTATCGCACCCGTCGAAGTTCTATGCATATACACACGTATTGTGCATACGTAAATATCGTCGGGAAATATGTGAAAGAAGTGAAAGAAGCGTCAAGATTGAGGAGAGGATCGGGACTAAATCATGGGGTTTCGGATCTCGATACGTTACATTCAAATCTCTCGAATCGGCGGGTCGAGAGGTTTTATGGAGCCAATCTAAGGCCGCCGTTTATACTCAAGATCGTCGAGTAGACGGTGGGCCCGCTTCTGAGTAAAAGTCTGTGTGGGCACGTAATTTCAATGGGATATCCGGAAGTGATTGACGAGGGTCTGCTGACTAATATCGCGGAGATGCGGGTGACGCTTTTTGGGTATACGTATATTACACGATCACCGCCACCAAAGATCACCGACGAGAAGCGTGCACCTAACGACGGATTGAAACAGCTGGCGATTTTCCCCCCGATCCATTCTACGGGAATGACCCCGACCCTCGATCGGTTCTTTTCTTCCGCGATCATTTTTCCCTCATCCTCCGATCCTCCGTCGCTTCTTTTCTTGCCTCATCTCCTTGAAGAGCGGTCAAACTTTTCCTCCTCCTCTCTCTCTCTCTCTCTCTCACACTCTGTCTCGTCGAAAGTGCCTTCTGCAGTGGCGGAGAAAACTCCCCCGGCTGGATAGATCAATAATTTCGATTTACTTTGATGCCGGCGTACATCGGACCGCATCACCCGAGCTTTCGTCATCCTTCTCGATGCACCTTTCAAGAGTGAACCGACCTAAGCTCAGCTCATCGTCGGTTATATAGCGTGGAAAGTTTTCCTCGTAACCGGACCCGCGCGCCTGGTTTCTACCGAGAGCTCGTTAAAACTTGATACTCATCCCTCCTCTTCCTCTCCTTCGACCTGGCCCTTCTATTCACCGTTCTATACCCACTTCGGCTTTTCGCTTGTCGAGGGTAGAGAACCCCGAACTTCGAATCGCCGCGACTAGTGCAGCTTCGCGATGTTGCGAGAGGTAGAGAGAGAGAGAGAGAGAGAAGAAGAAGGGAGGTAATGAGAGAGAGAGAGGGGGGGGGGGGGCTGATTTCCGAGGAACTCTATCATCGCAGTATCAACTACTGTTCGTGTACCTAATTGGTTCGACCTTCGACGTAATTATTACAATAGCATCGTCTCGATTACCGCGACGCAACGCTTCTTGCAGTTGCACAATTCTTCGACAGAGGCGAATCTGTTGTTTGCTTCTCAATTTCGAGCGAAGCATTAATTAAACTTCATTCCGTGTGAGGACTAGTCAATTTTCTTTGTATATTTATTTGATTGATATATATATATATAATGGAATTTATTCTCGACGATTATAAGATGACGATAAAATTTTTAGGGTTCGTTTCGAGTGAAATTATAATCGGAGATAAACTTTGTTCGCGAGTTGAATTAATACGCTATAGTTACGATGTAAAATATTACGTTGACGAAGGTAAGAATGATCTGCTAAACACTTATATATTCAACTGCTCAACGGGGATGAACCGACTCCTTTCGACTGTTGGATCTTTTTAACGCGTTGCTAGAAATACGAGTGCAATATTCGCCCGAGAAGCCGTTAGTCAAGTCGGGTTTCTGTCTCGGTGAATACCGTTGCTGCAGCTCAGGTGTATAGAAGTCTAGAACTTTAATTACGAAAAAAAAAAAGGGACGAAGGCAAAAAAGTAAGGAGAGAATTTGCTCGCGAGCCACTCTGCTTCATTTATTTTACAGAGAATAACGACTTCATTAGTTACGTACGTACTTTAACTTACCTACCAACCTACCTACCGGTAGTACGAAAGTGGAGACCGAGCCTCGTGGTACGCGTCCAATTTTTATTCACCTCTCTGCTTTCGAGGTGCAACGCTAGATTTCCCAGGCATTTATATACCGTCATCTCTTATTGCCATGTAATAAAGCCAAGCTTCATCTATTCAGTGCAATATATTATCCGTTTCATTGTCAGCTCTTGAATTATGTACTTGTCGCAGATTTTTGCCACTGCAGCTACGTCCTATCTTATCTTTCAACGATATTTCATTGTCTTTGTACAATACATAGTTTGTCTTACTTGTGTACAGGTACAGTTACTGCATGAAAATATACGGTTTTTTTAGAATACTTAGATTATACCTGTTATGCCCCCTGAGCCCAAGAGTTCATAAAAAGTTGCGAAATATTTGTGATATTACATTATAACTGTAAGCACGGGTGCTGCTGCGGATGGAAAAATGTTTTTCTCCCACTGGGATCGCCGTGTACCTAGTATAAAGTACGTTTCTACGTATCTGCACCTCGTGCGGAAATTGATTAGATGCTGTAACACCGTCCAGCATGGCGATATATATATATATATATATATATATGTATATATAGATGTATAGGTGCACGCTGTAATTCGTACAATTAATGTTATCGGAAACTTGAAAACTGTTCTGGAAAGGATTTATACGTTATACGTATAGAACCGCGACGCAAGTCCTACAATTCGCGGATGGAAAACCCGTTAGAAGCAGCAAATTTATCGTTTACGCACGACTAGTTTTCTCTCAGCTTCGGTATCGCGATTCGAGACCTCGCGGCTAGCGGCGAGAACGATGATATACCCCGAACGACTTTGTTCATGGAAAATTGTTATCAGGAGCGATACCCGATGGGTGGGAGAGGGCTGGGGATTTTAGCGAAACAGAATCGCGGAACGAGATTCCGTGTCCGATTTTTTTCCCCAAGTATACCCGGACGAGATTCTAGTCTATTTTATTATCTATGGTTCGTCGGAATGTGACTTTTTACGATGGCATGATCGGAGAGTGTCGGGGATGGGAATAGAAAGGGTTTCCTGAGATGGAACTTCACCAACTTCCGGGTCATCCGCTGGTTTTCCTTCCACCTTTCGGGCGCTTGGATAAATCACCGTTTCTACTGTCCGACATTTCTAGCTTGACTGTAACATCGAAGTTTGGAATCCATTGATCTCGTCAAAAGAGCGATGTGTCAGTATGGTTTTGTCGCTCTGTTCGTTCGAATTGTTTCAATCCAATTTCGCGTTAACTCGTTGCGTTTCAATGACAACACGGATTAGCCTGTTTCCAAATGCGGCTTCAACGGACAATCCGACGGCACTAAAAATCGTTACGATTACATAAAGCGGATTCGATCATCAGATTGAATCGACGTTAGCCGCTTCTCCGCTGGTGTAACGGCACAATGCTGATGCATTGTTGATGACCGGGTTGTCCGCGTATACGTGCATTAAATTCAAATCGATCTCGTGCAAATTTTCCGCGGATTAACGACTGGCGCGTATATTTAAATGGCTTTTTTCCCCCTCTTTGGACACGGTATATTTCATATAATTATACGAATCGAATAGCGCAGTAACGAACGACCCGGATTTTGCTTTAGTTTCTGAATTATCCATCGCACCGACTCTCCAGAGTACTCGCGAATATTTCATTTCGCTTAGCCGGATACAGTTTTGACACTGTTGCGCTGCGATTCGAAACACCGTCTGAGGGATTTCGAACAAACTCATATCACGGGTGATTACTCAATCCTCGAACAATCTTAACACACCGTTGCCCGATAATCGTACTTCGTGGTTATCCCGTAAGTTATTTTACTCTTGATTGTCAACAGATTTTAAACGGTTTATTTCGTATTCTAATTGCGTTAGTCATCGAGTCTGGAGACTGAGATGATCGATTATCCAATTGCGAATCACGGGTGATTTAAAGACTCGGTGAAGAATCGTTACGATTAAAATTTACGGCCACATTCGATTCAACGTCAAGCGTTGAATGACAAAATTCAACGTGCTCCGAAACGCCGAGAACGTGAATAAAAAAATTAAGAGAAAAAGAAAAAAAACGCGCACGAATCCAGGAATAGAAAGAGAGATTTTCTTGGTAGGAATAAACGCGTCGAGGAAGCGACTCATCCGCTTCTTATTCATCTTCTTCCTCTTCCGTGGGATTGAACGACGGTTGAATTTAAACGAGACCGGAAGTGATTCTGTTTCGCCCGAGGCCCAGGGACCCGGCGAACGAAGCGACTGACTTCGAGGAGTCTGGGTCAAGGACACCGTGAAACGACTTCCCTACGTAGTTTCGAACGACGCCGATTCTGCATGCCAGATAGTACGACGCTACAATAGGAGACACTCCGTGTTGTAACGCGGTGATCACCGTCAAGTGGAGGGAGAAGCGTTCCGTTACACCCATAGAGCTCTTCTACCTTGCCCCGCTATGTTCCATAAAGGTAGAAGCAGAGGTATGCTTGCGCTCCGTCAGTCAAGTTCGCTCGCCGCGAACCGGCAACCGCACTCAAACTTAAGGATCGAACCTACAAGTGCCCTGAGATTCTCATTGTAAGATGTAAACCGAGGCCAACAGCTACGTCGTTCTCCCTCCCCGTTTCACCCTTACCTAACTTCCAGTTTTCGGTGTATCCGATTACATCCGATTTCCACGAAGGAAATTACTCTCGGTGGGTTATTCTCTCGTTGTTGAGCTGGCACTGCGATTACGGAGTTATCGACGACTTGAATCGAGGACTTATTTAAGCAAACCCCAATTTTCATTCCGTTCTCACGTTGGCTTACTTGACGGACAAATGTATTCTCTATTAATGATTGAAATCGTATAACCACCTTACCAATCACCGTGTCAATTTCTCGGTTTCGACGCGGCGTTATTTCGCTTCATCTGGAGAAACTTTCGGTTTTAACGTCGAGGAATCTTTTGAAACGAATCTAGAATAATCGTCCGCGCCGCATATGATGCCGGCTTAAAGACACACCGAATTTATTTTCAATCGGCTTTGCGACGAACGTGAATATCGTCAAGTACGAAGTGAGTGACGAAATGAACGAACGGAATTGCCGTATATTATTATACCCAAAACAGAAAAACCTTACGAAAAGAAGCGAAAAAAATCTTCATCAATCGAAACACGTTTATCGTAGTAATCACGCAAAAGTTTCATTCTCCGTTGAACATGTGAAGAAAATCGAATTCCGGAAAAGCTGAAATACTGTCGTGGATATTTAATCGAATGATTTCAGTTCTCATCCTTCACCCGGTTTCGTCTCCGAACACCTGCGCTCAAAATTGCCGACTCAGGATTTTTGCCATCGCTACGGTCACGTAGCTAATATCCGTTGCTCTTTTACTCGTCCGCCGTTTGATCTTTTCCTTTTCTCCACCTCGACGTGCCGAACCAAGTCCGCGGCATTGGAGAGGAGCTGAAAAATCTCGCACAGTGTCGGCCGTTGCAGCGTCTTTCCACGGCTGGACCACGCCGTCTCTCGGCCAAGTCAACGACCCCAAAAAACGCCTGGTTCCAGTCCTGCCTCGGCCTCCATCTCGCCACGCGCATCCATTTATATTACACAGTCGAAGTCGACGGGAAGCTTTGCTGGTAGCTCCGCAAGACATGAAGGGCCCCTGAATAAATCAGTCGAGCAGTCGTTGCGCCTCGAGCTCAACCTGAGGATGGTGGTGAAGAGACGTCGGAGAAACGAAGGAACCAACGAAACATCCGCGCACACAAATAATCTAATGAAAAATTTTAAACACGACGTTCGCTCGACGCTGCGTTATGAAAAGTATTATCCCACTTCCGGTAACTATGAATTTCTGGAACTTGGTGTACTTGGTCAGCATTTTCCAGGGCTAAATTAACGAGTAGAAGTTACGTATTTATACGTGTACGGAAGAAAAATTTAGATTGCCGGCAATTAGTCGATTTTCACGTTTTTTTAGAATCTGGCGGGTCGCGTTATTATTGTCGTACAGGTAAAGGGAAAACGGTATAGTCAGCTGGATCTTTGAGGCATCGACGTTCGCTGGGAAATTTTTTTATGTCGATACCAATCTCAGGTTCTAACTTGTAACAAAAGCGTGCAAATCGAACTCAGGCACACGAGAAATGGGAGCGTAAATCCCGGTTTCTTTTTCTTTTCGAATCAGACACGTACACGAGGAGTTAAAACGGATTTTCTCCACTTGTACTCTGGTCGGTGCGTCGTTTATTCATCGTTGTACGCATTAATGCCCGCTTTTCAAGAGCGAACAATAAAGGTTACGCCTGCCCACGTTGTCGATATATTATACCTGCGTGTATCTCCGTCACGAAATACGAGTACCCGTCAGCATTAATTGCCCGTGCGCAAAGTCTATAAAACTTTTATCGATGCTGCAATACGTATACGTACGGACCCATACCTCTGTATATACCGCACGCTTCGCACGATGTTTGCGGTATCGGTTCGCCGGAGTTTCGTAACGCTCGCCGATGATTTTAACGTTGCAAATTTTTGACCTGACGTACGGCCGAATAATTGCCCAACTCCTTTTACGTCTGTAACAATCGCGTTGAATAAAAATAAGGAATAACAAATGAATGAAAAATCAAAAGCCTGAAACACTCGACGTCTCAATTCCGTCTGCAGAAACGTCAGCAAACAGGTTTCTCGATTTAAATTCCAATATCTACAATTTGAGAAAGAAAAGAAAAGGTTGAAACATTTTTGACAAACCGTGAAAACTTCCGTTTACTTTCTTCGTACGATTTTTTCATAATATCGATACCGTGAGGGCGAGGTTGAAGATCTTTTCTCGATGAAAGTCGGACGATCCATCGTTTCACGTAAGAAATCCAGTCTTGGGTTGAAAAAAAAAAAAAAAAAATTCTGAAATTCGGTGCTCCGGCATCGAAAACGTAAATTGCGTAAGGGCTCGCTGATGCGATGAATTAGCGATGCGTGCGAATTGTGGCATAATAACTTTCGAGCTTGACTGACAACGAGAACGGGTCAAGCGTGGAATATTGGCCGAGTTTGAGGGGCGAGGCTGGCTGGTCGCAGTGTGTATTCGGTCGGCACATCGACGTAGAGTGAAACGAACGCGGCGTAGGCCGTGTAACGAACTCGCGGTTGGTAGTGAGTACCTGCCTACCAGCAGCGAGAGGAAGGGGCCTCTGATCAGGAACGGTTACAGTCCGACAACTTTCGAGCCTTCAGTCGGTGTATCACCGCGAGACTCGCGAGACCTGTGAAGAACAAACGAAATGGCAACGCTCCAATGACCCGAAGCTGCGTCGTCGATCGACGATCACGCGATCTAACCCTGAAATCGTGGATCACCTCGCAGAAGCGACGTAACGTTGTGTGGCCCGTGTTAAATTTACGCGGTACGAGTGAAGGTGCTTAATTTTTCTGACGCGCTGGCTTTTACGTGCTGGTCAAGTTCACACGCGACCCTTCGGAAGTCGCTTCTTCGTTCCACCGATCACAGCCTGAGGTCGGTGCTGGTATCGAACTCGCGGTGGTCGTCGTTGCTGGCGCCGAAGGTCCGTCTCAAAGAGAAAACGTCGTCGTGTCCTCGATACGTACCGCACTAGTGGTTTAGTCGTGCAGACGTACCGAAGGCGGTTGAGGCCGAGTAAAATTTCCTCGCCTACCTACTCGGTGTGTTAGTGAGTGAGTAAATTACACTACGGTGGTTCGGAGACCCGAACGGCTGTATCGGCCTGTCAGCGTTTCTCTGTGCATCGAATGACGGAAACCAGTTTTTCCTCACCGAGACGATGACGCGAAGATACTTGTTGTTTACCGCCGAAAGCTTTAGGCCTGCATCTTGCGGCTCTTGGGATGTTTTTTTTTCTAAAACCACTATCTACCGGCTGACAATCCGTTTTCATTGTTAATAACGTCGCGACTTTGAAACGGGAGTTTTCTCTTTTTTTTTCATTTTTTTTTTTCTTAACCACGCAGATCACTCGTAGATCCTCTCGTCGCAGGATGGAAGCATATCGCGTCTGGTCTGAAGACCTTAGAGTCAGAATAAAGAAACTATTAACGACGATTAGAGCCGGTCGTTTAATCTCAAAGGCAAACGCGTCTTGCTTGAAAATCACCTTTGGACACACTTTGCATTCCCATTGAGTCCAACCTTCGGGTGTTGAAAATTGACGAGCAGCGAATTGTTGTCGCATCTTTCGTCCGCGACATTCGAAATGAACATCGACTGCACCAGCGCTATTGTAACCGCAGTTTGGAACGTCGTCAATGTCAGCAGTTCGGATCAGCTCTAAACTCTAAAGTGAATCGCAACTCGCCTTCGGCAACCTCGAGTTAGCACCTATTTCGGATTACCGTTTGTACCTACCCGTGAAGTTTTCCCACAAACTCGTGCGGATGAGCTCTCTGCTTGCCTCCTCGTTGAAGGGGGCTCTTCGTGGTGGACGCGATCGACGCTCAGACGAACGCGAAATGAAGCTGTTCGGATGTCGATGGTCCTTCTGGAACTTCGCTGCTAGTCTTACAGGTAATTAACTGCGCACGGCTGTGTCGCTCTCTTCTTGTTTCCTTTCCCCGAATACCTACTGGCAGTGAAAATTTTCAAATTTTCATTTTATTGTCGCCGATCGAAGCAAGAAATGTTGAAATTAACCCCGTAATCACTGAATTAGGAACCTGCATTTGAACGAGGTAATTAGGTGAATACATCTCGTTCGTCCTAGAGCGCAGAATTTTTGTCTGTCTTTTCAGAGAAAAAAAGAAGTTATTGTAATCGCTCCGAAAATGAAAAGTTTAGTTTTCACTAGATCTCGACGTTCCAAGATCCAGTGAATCACCTCCGACCATTTTCCGATGGACGTCCGTGTGTGCGTACGTATGCGATCAATTTTTTTGTCCAACGATATCTTTAGAGCGAGTTACCGGAATTCGATGATTTTATTCCCAATCGACGCGGCTTTTCCAAACTTGAAATTGATTAGATTTTTGCGTTGATCGATGCGGAACTTTTTAAATTATTTACATAATGAAAATCTAAAAAAAATAAAATAAAAATGATGATATCTTGAAAATGGGTGAATGGATTCGAATGAAAATTAGTACCGTAAAATTTTTTGGTTCGCTGATCGCGAATTCAAAGTCAGGTTTGCAAAATGAAAAATTGGTGTATTCGATATGGTGAAAAAAAGAAAATTAAAAGCATTTGGATTTTTTTCGTGAACTTGGAACCTGCAATGTAGAAATGAGAGGTTCGAGGGCTGGTTCATGACCGTGTTACAGCTGCTGTTTTTCTATCGTCAAAATATGAAAAACCGTACAATCGGTTAAATCGTAAAAAAGAGACAAATAATAGATTACACATGCGAAAAACGTCGTCTTCCAAGCTGACTTCCGAAGAAAGAAACAGTTTCAATTACGTATCGCTAACCATCGGGTCGGAATGACCGACGATTAATTAATTTTACGGATACAGGATGATAACCGTGATATGACGGATATTGCTGTGTCGAATCCAAGGTTACAACGGACTCTCGGATGTCCGAATGTGCTGAATTGGAATCGAGATATTCTTGCGCGCTTTGTTCTGCGTCTGCAAAGTGGAAAAACGGAGACCACAAACAACTCTAGGAGGATAAATTTTAATTTCGGCAAACAGTCGAGTCGTTTTAGTCCGCACGACTGTTCAACCTACCAACCGACGAACCGCTCTGTGTTCCCCTTCCGCCATTGTAGTATATCATAAATGATATCATTCGGCACGTTTACTTTCCGGAATTTAATTTTCACGCGGGAATTCTCCCGTCTAATCCGTCTGTCTGCGGATCCTCCCTTTTTCCCTTTTCTCGCCTGCCGCATTCTCTTTTTCTCGATGCCCCTTCTTCGTCTCGACGACGTTGCGACGCCACGTGACACGCGCTTAATCGTGGAACCCGAGCTAATGCTCGAATCGCATGGCAAGATGATGTGACTTTGTTGAACTCCAGGGACATTTGCAGGCCACGAGGCGTCGGGCTTCTTGGAGTCTTGCAAATATCATCCGATTGTCGACACGGTTATCCTGAAATTATTCTCTTTGTCAGAATCACGCCATTTTTATTCCTCGGTATTTTTTTTCACCGCCTTAATCGTTTTTTCCCTTCGCTATTATTTTCTTAGATCTTGCGTTGCTGTCAAGTCCTCAAGAACTGCCATATATTTCATTTTTGCAAAATATTTTTTGCATCGTTAAAATTCTTTATTACATTCCCGTAAATAACGCAGTAAGAATCTGTATTCATTTATCTGCACTTTCGTCAATCGAAAGAAAATTAGATCTGTAAAACTTTTTTCGAAACATCGACTCAGCCTATTTATCAGAGTGTTAAATTTTTTCTTTTCTTTTTTCTCTCCGCAAACTCCAAACGTGTAAACAAACTCGCACCAAACATGTTATTCCCCGAGGAAAAGTCTTGGAAAATTGAGAAAAATTGTACGTTTTTCTTTTTTTTTTTTTTTCTTTCATTTTTATTTTCCTTCCACTCACGCGTGATGGAGAAGTAGCGGCTATCTGCGGTTGCGAAGCACTTCCTGTCCGAAACTCTTATCAGCACGAACCAATGGCCGACTCCCACAGTTTGGCGTCTCCGAGTTTTCGAACGTGCGCATCAAAACTTGTTCCGCCCGAGTTTTTCCCCAGTTGGATTTCCCTCACCCGGTTCGCAACCGTAAAAATTTATGTCCTGCATGATCCTCGTTCCGAGATAGTATATTTTACAAAAATTCCCAGAGACGTGAAACGACGAACTTTCAGATGTACGGATCGGAATTGCAAGCTCTTCGAGGTATTTTTTCAACTTCCTCTTGCATATCTAACACCCGGTATATGATGCAAGCCTAGGTGCAGGACCTGAAGCAAAGCGTAATCCGGTCGGACTCGTTTGAATCGGGTAATTCTTTTTTTCCCCTCTTTCTCGTTCTTGTTTTTTTTTTTTTTTCCCCCCCTTGTTTCCTTATCTCCGGTTTCTACCCGCTGCGCTCCTGCATCGTGTACCACCACGAGTAAGGCTACTTCGTGTCGAGTGACCGTCTCTGCCTTCGAATCAATATTCGAGCTTCTGTTCCAGACGAGGAAAAGCGGATCATTTTTCTTATTCGTTCTTTTCTTTGTCTTCTTCATCATCTTTCTCTCCTATTACACGATATATCTCAATTACTTAACGCAACAACAAATGTCGCGAAAAAAACAAGACAGAGGATAAATGTAATGTACGTACGAACGTTAAGAATTGTCCCGGTTTTGTTCACGTATCGTGACTTCGTCTGTAACTGAATTTAGGTACGGGTCTATGATGTATAGGATTATAAATCTTTTCGTCACGGCCTTTGGAACAAGGTTCAAAAATACCAAGGATCAATTATTTTTGTTTTCTTCTTTTATTTTTTACATTTTTTTTTTTTTTTTTCATCACTCATCCGTCCCGTTTTATTTTTCCATTTTCCATTATCGTTATATCTTACTAATTTTTGGTGAAATAATTAGGGTCGATCTGTGTATAATTTGTTAAAAAAAAAATCATTTGATAATTATTGCCTGTTCGAAACTCTGAATAAATCGCAGAATTTTTTTTTTTTTGCTATTCTGAATAATTAAATTCTCATACTCTCTTGCATAACGATCGTCAGTCAGCTAATTTTTATTCTCATCTTTGATAAACTTGAATTGAGAAGAAAAGCGACATCTTTTCCCCTCGTCCCGCCTTTGCACGTTTTACAATTTTGTAAATTGAACGTATATTGATTACCAGTCTTCTTGGGGAGAGGAAAAACGCGGGTATCGAACAACTTCCAATTAGTCGAGACCGTGGGGATTCCGGCTTTCGAATAAGAAGCAGCCCCCGCGCATTATTGCCGTGTGCGAAGGTATTCTTGGGGAATAATTGCAGCTTTCACGAATGACCGTGAGGAGGTACAAGAACCGCATAACTGTGTAGGTTTAAATCCATACAGAGGGGAGTGCCCGTTGTTTATCAGTGCAAATCACGGCCCGGCGATACCTGCACGCGTTGAACTTTCTCCGTAGCTTTAAGCCTCTCGCCTACCGCAGAAAAGTGTTTTACGATAATTTTGTAAAAAAACTCGATAGATGCCGGTTTGGCGATTATTGTAGTTTTGGGATTTTTACACTCTTTCTTGTCGAGTAGACAATTATTGTTCAGCTTGATTTTATGTTATTTATGGGTTACTTACACGTTACATTGTATATGATATCTTCTGTGATTACAGGACAGAAAGGTGTTTAACCATAATTGATACAGTTGTATTATAATACTTACGACTAGCGGCGCCCCCGTCACGTTTCACGTGGCGAGCCATTTCATTTCACACAATAAAACTGAATACGCCCCTCGATTACGTAGCAGGACGTTCTGTCACCGAGTACCTTACTCTACGCGTTCCACATTTCATTACTTATGTCATGTACCGAAATGTCGGAGTTGATGGAGAGCGATCTCGTAACCAATTCATATTTTTAACGTTACGGTTAACTAGATGTTTTCTTTTTTTTTCTTTATTATGATTGAATTTGATTTCTGTTGCTGCTGCTCGTTAGATAAAAAAAAAAAAAAAAACAAAAAGAGAGAGAGAAGACGCTACGAATATAAACGCCAGTAATTATCTTCTAATTACTGGTTTGGCATCATTTGCCAAAGTAACGTCATACCAGTTTTCGGCCTCGACTCATTATTGCATGTACGAAAGTACGTAACGACTGCACTGCGATCATTCCGCCATGCGTACATATTTGTTTAAATAATTTATAGCTATATTTTAATTTCGGCATTGATCCTATCGGAGAAGATTCCTCGGCGAGTAGAGGATACACCTATAACTGCGGATGTGAATATATAGGCTTCGCTCGAATCAATTATTCGGTAGCAATTGCAGTTCGGCGGGAACTCGAAACGAGGATATATCTAACGTTCGGTGAATCGCACTGCGCAAGTACAGAGAGAATTGTACGTGGGTGAAAATGAACGCGGATTTCGCGTCTGGATTGATTAATTATCGCAAAGAGGAGAAGAATTAGCCGTTGATGACCGCTCTTGGGTGATTTTGACAAATCACTCGGCCTTTGCTTTCCGGGTTCCGCCATCCGTGGTAACCGCGTCGGGTTTGCCTGTCCATTATCGTTGTTAACCTGTGCCGCAAGGCTCGTCGACGACGAGTGGAGTCGAAACTGCGGATGGCAGTCGCGGGGTCTTGATTAACGCCGCCGTGCCGGGCCGATTGATCGCCATCCGATTCTCCGAAGCCTCGGCAATAACGCCGTTCGTTCTACATCCAAAGCGTGAACTTGCCTGCTGTGCGGTTTGTCAATCGCCTGTATACATAGCCACACCGATCCCCCTCCCCTCCTTCCTTCGTCTCTCAAATTCAATGACAAATTTACCTCGTGACAAACTCCCGCCAACTACGATCCGCACTGACAAATTCCACTTTCGACTCATTAGCAAGTGTAATCCCTCTCCTTCCAGCTCTCGTTCCATAGACACGGCTGACGGTGTAATATTGTATAGTTTCAATAATGTCAAACGGGATTTCAAAACGAAAATAATCTCCACTTTTATCGATAGACGTACGTATTGTATAAAAACTTACAATATCGCAGATTTTCTTAGTATGGTTATTATCGTCACGGTTACACAGATTGGAAATCCGAATATTTTATAATCTACGCTTACTTGATTATCTACGCTTTTTGTTTATTTTATTTATTTTTATTTTTTTCACGCAATTGCGAGAGGATCGTTATTTGAGCTCATCGAATTAGCGAAGACCCGATAATTAAAATTTCTTCCGGATTCGCGTGTAGACACGTACAATGAAATTATTTACCAAGAACAACTGGCGTGTCCTATTTAAAAAAAAAATAAAAAAAAAAAAAAACAATTTTTTCACTAAAAATCAAGACGTTGACTATAACTTTTTACCGATAATTCGATACACGTATAGATATCCGTGATGTCGACACTGATTCTACTCGCACAAGATTGTAAATTCTAAGAAGAATTTCTACAATGTGACGGTCGGGAATATCTTTGACTACATTGAAAATAGAAATATAACGTTTGAAACCTTGAAATAACTTGAATTCTAAGGAAGCGCCTTTTACACAGCCTTCGATTTGTCGATACAACCGTTGTAATAATTATTACCATACGAATATCTTTTTTCACCATTATCAATCCACTAAAATTCTGTTCTTATCTTCAGCTTATTTTAACACGGTGTTTAACACACATGCAACAAATATCGCGTCAATCAAACCCACGAAGAGTAATCCCCCTCAACGAGGACGATTCCGTCGATCAAAAACAAAAACCCGATTCCACGAGTTTCCAGTAATCGTTGTACGAAAATTCTCTTCGCGCACGCGCGATCGTCGCCAAAATTTCCTACCTCCCGCTGACATTTTACCGCGCAACATATTCGGCGTGTAGAAATCAGTGAGATCCAGTATCCCAATCGCGTTTATACGACTTGGTTGAATTCCGTACAAACATACGGCCGTGAGTCCCGCGTGAGTATATCATTGCCACATTTTTTCGCGATTACCGTGCACGAGATATGACGGTTAAATATATGCACGTATCGAACAGCTGGTACGGGTGTTCGTAATATCAAAATGTGGGTCAGATCGAGCCCGGCTACAGGCGCGTTTGTGTGTTTCGAGGCGACAGGCGATCGTATGGAAACAATGCCGAAGATCAGCACTTTGCCCGCGCGTCTATCTATCCGTCTATCCGGCACTCGATCACCGTCCAATTAAATCAGCCAAGATTACCTTGCAGCCACCATCCGATACCCTCCGCTTATGAATATATACCTAGAAGCCGCTTCCCGATATCGTATTCGACGCTAATGTAACCCGGGGGATAATAACGTCGATCTTCGAGGCTTCCCCGCAACCCGCAGACTTCATTCGTGTCTGCCTCTTGGCTTTTCACGAAAATCCACCTCGGGTTTAATAAAGGAAATCGCTGCCGCCGATCGCGCGTCAAACTTACATTTTTCTCACCAAACATATGCGGCGGGTATATCGAATCCTCGTCTCGCGGTGATAGATCGGTATCGAAGCTCTCTTCAACTCGTCGAGTTTGTAAGATTTTTTCGTTCGCTCTTGCGATTTTTTCCTCCAAGTTTGATCGCCTTGTTTTTCGCCTTTCTTTCATCCTCGTCTTCTTTGTTGTACAATTTTTGCTTCGGGACGACGATGATAATGACGATGATATTCTCCGCGAGGAATCGCTTCAGCGGAGTTCGGATTACGCAAGTCTCTAAACGACTGTCATGCACGGACGATCTTGGATCCTTGCTTCGGTCTGACGGGTATTTATACCTGCATATTGTATACCTTTTACCTGGCTATATACTCTCCAAGGTTTTCTTTCCTCAGGTTTGTTCCATCTACTCGGAAAATTCCCCCTCGGTAACTGAGGATACGATGGAACAAACATCGTTAATATTTTCCGACGCTGCAGGATGAATTATTAGGTTCATCGTGGGTGCAAAGAGATGAGAAATAAATTACAAAAAAGATAGCTACCACCTTATTTTGGTGAAAAATGAGCCGTCCTATTTTTTATTCTCCGTTACTGCCACGCACGCTTTAGCTTGATTTCTTTTTGTACCGTGCGAATCAAATATCGATTATTCGTCGTCGTGAACGTTCGCGAGGTTTATTACACCTATCCGCTTTCTTTATCCCAAGGAAAAATCCTGTGCCGCTATTTGGATAAACAGACGATCCTTTCCGGGATGGAGAAAGAAAGGAAGAGCGAGGGAGGAGAATGATCCTCGAAGACTCGTGGGAAACTCGAACGATGTACGACGACTTTGACGAGAATCGAACGATCGAATGATTTCACTCGCTTGTTCTTCAGCGATGGGCGAAACGTTGGTTAAACGAAAGCTCTCATTTCTCGGAAATTTTCTCGTTAAACTGCGAACATCGGCCGATTCGCGGACGAGAATCTAGGATCGAGAATCCTAGAGTTCGGTGGAAACCTTGGGAAAGACGAAGTGCTGTCGACGCGAGACGCTTGAAATTCTATCGTAGTTTATTCCCGTTCACATACAGACGCATGCTCGGGTACATACCTACATATGGTATGGGATCAGGAGGATAAAATCTTGGAGTGCATTTGTGAGACGGGAGAGAAGACGACGGGGCTTATATATATATATGTATATAATACCGCATCAAATCAAACCCCGTCCTAAATTCCGTTCTCCTCATTCTAGTCACGGAGGATTTTATCAACGTATTCACCATCCATCTGCAGGAGCCAGTGTTTGTCGTCACAAATTCCTTCCTTCCTTCCTTCCTTCACCTTTCCATTCAGCTGTTCTTCTCCCAGAGTATTCCCAACTACCAAGAACTGCACTTTCGTCTTCCAGGCATCCACTTCCGTCGAAATTTTGCTGTTCTGTCTCGTCACGATCATTCTCCAGTAATTCACCGAAGAAAGCTCATTTGTATGTCCCACGCGAATGAAACCTTATTTTGAAAAAATGCAGTGTGTTATATCGAAGAAAGTCGTTATTTGTCCGTAACACGCGTACAACAATCGTCGAAGATCGTTGGTCGGACAGTTTTTTAGGGTAATATTTGAAACCACTTGAACGAGGCAAATTCATTCAACTTTTCGGTCGAATGATAATGCTGAGAAAACATTTCGGATTGGCGGTAGTGGAATAAATACAGAAGCTGTGCCTGCGGAGGCCGAAAAAATAACGCCGGAACTCCGATGATGGAAAAACTGACGGATTGTGCCGAGAAGGAGAGAGCAGGCCGATAAACATCCATCCGTGTCGTACAACTCGAGTGTGTATAACAGGAGACAATTAATTCGGGCAAACGAGGCAAAAGAATGACGATGGCAAGAGTCTTGAGAGAAGAACTCGCGGGACGTCGTTGGGTAGCCTGAGGATTTTCAACCGTGTGTAGCGTTGGTGTAGGACTACGTAGGACAAGAAACGCAGCTATTGTATATAGGACAGCAGGGGCGGAATCGTTGATGCGGAAACTGGCGTAAATCCGGCTCCATCTCGAGGAGGGTTGACGCTCGACAAAATGACGATATATCCTTGCTGCCCTCGTTTTCCCTCTTTCCCTCTTTCCCGGATCCGTTTTGCACCTTGGAAATGAGAATTCGGGATGAGGTCAGGACTCTCAGGCACGGACCCATAAATCACCGTAATCGTTGTCAGTCGTCAAACAAGAGCCCGCGGATCATCCGGTAATTTCACAAGCCTGTGTAAGATAATTTTTTTTTTTTTTTTTTTCACTTTGACAGTTTGTGGAAATTTTGCTTTATCGTAAGCGTTTTTTCGGTCGTCGTCGAACCACTGAGTATTGGCAAAACGTTTTCGACTCTTCGGTGTTTGAATACATGTTCCGCACGATCAGGGGTTCAAGAGTTTCAGAGTTGCTTAGTTTCTTAGTGTTGGAATACGAGCATGAATAATCTTGTAAAGTAAGTATACAATTTGTATACATGTCACGACTAGTGTGTATGGCTCGAAGAAAGAAAAGGCGTTAGGTCCGTCTCCGAGAGGCTTATCTTTGTTTACGAAGATTAACATATACAAACGGCTACAGATTACCGGCGCTCGACGCACTCAATTCGACCGTTGATTTGGTCAGTTCTCCGGCAACTCTCACTCGGGATAGTCGTCGGAATAATAAAGGAAAACATAAATAGTCTACTTGAACCTCCGTCATTAAATACTTGAAATTAAAATAAAAAAAAAATGGGTGCGTGTACTTATGTACGCGCGTGAGAAGTTATACTTCTTTGGCATCATTAAATAATAAATATTCAACATTGATAATTCAATAATATTTAGTATTAATTATATTAAATAATGATATTTTAATTTATATCAATAAATAATACATACGGATAACTAACCTCAATAATATTGGAGCACTTGAAAAAGTATTTTAGCACAATTTTTTCACTAATATTCACAAATAGTAAATAATATTAATCCAAATATTCAATTTAAATCACTACTGAATATATTTCATTGCCACATATATAATTCGCACTTGTATGAAAATAAAACACGTGTTGTGACTGTAAAAACTAAAACCATGTGGATAAATATTATAAATAAATATGAAAACAGTGATCAGAGGCGACAAGCGTACCAACGTTAGCTTTTTTTCGAGACTTGATGAATTCGGTTGAGTGGGCAACTTCATCCTGTTAATTTTGTGTTACAGTGATGCGCGCGCATCTTAAAATTTCACTCTCATCAGTTTTTCATAACGCGCCTAAAGAAGTATAACTTCAAAAAGCCTCAATGCCTGAAACCCAATTTCCAATACTCAGTCTCTTCCGAACCATGGTTGGAACCATTTCAAGAGATTCCGCGATGGAGTTGTGCAGTTCTTACGGTTCGTCGAGCCACTTCAGGTGTCCGGGGAAAGTTTTCGGCGATCGGTTTTCAAGCGAGATATATCATAGGTACGCTCCTGAGACCGGGCGATTCGAAGAGGCTCGGAAACCTTGCGGAGAAACTCGCCCGCGCTACCGACATACCTTCTCTTTCATGGAGCGAAGCGGGGCTCCGGCAGTCGCTTCGTGACAGCTGTTACGTTCGGGTCTGTAATTCGGTGTGAACGTGAATTGTGCACTTCGGTGCTCCTTCTTATCGAAGTACCCTCAACTCGCCGGCGAGGAGCGACTAGGAAAAGTAGGTTTCAGGTGCTGCTAGTGGTGGTGGTGGTGGTGGTGAGGTGCCCAAGTGTTTCTTTTCGCGAACCTAAAGTTTAGCGACACCTGCTCGTTGCGATTCAGAGCTTTTCACCTACCAGCGACGATTTCACGATGATGGTCATTGCAGCCCTGAAGAACGTCGCTGCGGCTGCCACGAATGCCGTACAGTCGGCAGCTGCTGGTCATGGCGTCAATCCTGTCAACGCTCAGCAAAATACCGGTACCAAATACATCTCTCTTCTATGCGATACGTACATTATGCGTTTCGTTTGAATACGTTCGCCTATTTCCACAAGCTTGAACTCTTCTGACCGAGATTAACCCGGAATTATCGATCGATCGCGCTGTCGCGTCGGTTTGACACCGCGTTTCGAACGTCGTTTAGTTGCGAAAGTAAAGGGGGGGGAGAAAAATTGGCGAGGTCGTTGACTTTGGAGTTTTGCAACAACGTAGGTGTTTCTCGACGATTCTCTCCTCGTACAATTACATACCTATACGTGTACACTTGTCGTATTACGTCTTGCACAGATGAACAACGACGTTTCGTGCGTTCGCATGCGAGTATATGCACATTGTACATTTCTTTACACACACAGCGTATAATATTGGCAAATCAGGCAAGCGCGGAGAAGCGGATATTTCTTTGTAGAAAGCGCCGACGAAAATATTATACATCCACCCTGTTGAGTTTATACCGCGTTTAAAGTAAAGCGGAAATAAAACGTGCCAACTTTCTCGAATGAAACGTCCGAAGATCAACGTCGCTGGTAAAACGGCGTGCGAACGAACTCCGGTGGTGGGTGGACGCCTACACGGCACATATTCGTACCGCGTGCGTTGCGTACGGGTCGTAAAAAATTTCCGTTGACATCCAAAAGTCCCGATTCGTGTTTTACTGCCATGTGAGATTGGCCGAGAATCGAGCTCTCGCGATCAAACGCCGCGACCTTTGTAACCTGTCAGAAAAATGTCTTGACCCCTCCGTTCTCTATACATACGTATGATATGTGTACAATATATGTATATGATACACATACATGCATATGTAACACATCGTAGATATTGGCTCGCAATCTGCGCTCGCCTTTACGTACCTTCTTCACTTTCCATCGTCCTCGTCGAGATTGCCTCGGCTTCTTCCGTGACCCTATCACTCTTCTTTCGATCGAGTGGAATGATTTTTCAAAACGCTATCACGTCGGGTTGGCCTGGCTTGGCAGCGTTTTCGACGCAACGTGCGTATATGTATCGTATATTGTAAAAGCAGGGCTGGGCAGAAAATATAATACGAGAGAAAATATCGTGACACGTACTAGATTTTTTGGTTACGATTACTAAACGTATTTTCAAACGCGGATCTATATGTTTTTCGTTTGGTGACAGTAATAAAAAAAAAAACATAAATAAAAATAAACAAATAATGAAAACAGTTGAAAACAGTAAAGTAACCGTTAATGGAAATTTCTCTCGGTGATTATAAATTTGATCCGTCGACACTTTCCTACTCAATCCACCTTCTGGAAATTATGCGTATGTATAAGATGTATAATAAAAGTAAAAAATCAACTGATCGCGATCTTTTACGTAACGTGTAACGCCCGTCTTTTGACAGAATCTTTTTTTTTAACCTAAACAAACTTTTTAGTGTGTGCCACAGTAGAAAATCGCAAGTTATTTTTATTTTTTCAAACACTTTAATATATATATATATATTAATAGGTGGGTTTATCTAGTTTTGATGTTTGTTTCCGTTCAACAATTCCACTTTCATTCGCTGTTTCAAGCTGCGGGCAATTATTAATAAGAAGAATTGAAAAACCGGCCCTGTCTCTATAGTTGGTAGAATTTATTCTTTAAGTAACAACCGAGCGATTAGCGATTTCGTTTCGCTTTCTACATCGCGTATATATGCATATAACGATGCAGCGATCGGCCTGAAAATTGCGATCACGATCGATTCGTTGAAGGATTGAGCATTTCCTCTATATGCAGCTTAGAAAGAATCGCTGAGCGAGCACAAGCCCTTGATAATAATTGTTCCGAATGGCGGTAAACGCGGAGGGTTCTAGGGCGTGATTCATCGACGTTCCGAACTCATCTTCGATCAGGATCTTATCTGAAATTAGATCTATCGTCGAGAAGAATAAGAAGACGTCGTTCGGATATCCGATTTTTCAACCGCCTCCCTCACTGCATCAGAAACCGGAGACTGAGAGACGTCGCAACGCTGACTCGGTTCCTCCGTTTACGTAACTTCGGCCCGCATCCGATATATAATTGCGCCTACACTTCGGTGGCGTTGAACGACCGCTTTTACCTAAAGATTTTTACCGATTAAACATCATTCAAGATCGCCGATTACGCCTCTCGAAGCGTCACGTCGACTCTCCACTCTGCGCTGTCCTCCTTTCACGCCATTTTACATTTTTCAACCGCCCCGAGACTTCCTCCTCATCGACGAACGGAAATAAAATAACGAACGAAAATTTCGCGACGATGCGATGCTCGTGATTCTGAAGTGAACGTTAATTTCTCTTATATCGAGTCAGGGTTCGTAGACACGGGGAAAAACTGGATAACCGGGAATACTCAGGGAATTTCAAAAATGAGATTGGAATTTTGAGTCTGTCGAAGAAGTAGACTCGTTCTTGTACAAAGTGCTATCGATCTTGAGAAACAAGAAAAAAAAATTGAAGGTATTGGTATTGATGTGTAAACAATATCGTAGTTTATAATCAGCGGTACATTTCTTGTAAGGTTACTGGAAGCCCTGATCGAGGGATAAAATTCTCGTTGCCGCGATTGCTGCGCGTTGTTACGCATGGCTGTAACGATATGTCGTGGTATCGACTTTTCGAAACGTTCCGAGTTTCGTTCGTTTGAAATAAAAATAAGCGGTGGCCCCTTTGCCGTCTTATTCTTCCTCTCGATTTACAATTCTCCATTTTCTCGGATCGGGGACCATTTTACACGGAAATCCCCCCTCCTCCACCTCTCTGATTTTTTTTTTTTTTTTTTTTTTTTTCGTTCTCGCTCCGCTTGCCTCGCATTTTCCATACGTATCCACCCTCGAGTTTTATGCGTCTTGTACAGACATAATGCGAAAGTTCTACGGGGTACGCAGGTATGCGTGCATTTATACGTAATATCACGCAGAGTTTGTGTCGTAAAAATAACGTTACCAGAAGAAGGTGAGGATGAAGAAGTGTTTATTTTTTTTTTTATTTTCATTCTTCTTCGGTGAGAATAAAAATGAAAATTTGCGAAAAGAAAGAGTGTAGAATTGGAATGAATTCGAGGAATTTTAAGAAAATTTTCCATTTCGCCAAAATCTCTCTCCCTCTCTCCCTCTCTCCCGGAACTATGGAGATATTTAGAAAAACGAGATACAGCACGCCAGAGACGTGAGAAAAGAGGAGAAAAATTCCTGTCTCCGTACAGATCACGCAGATAACATTTTATTCAAGAAACGATAAACCATCGATGCGTACTACTTATATAATGTTGAACGAAAACTGCTGTGCGGTGTTTAAAATCTTATCGATACTCCCTTCAAATACGATTAAGGAGACAAAATTTGCAAAAGCAATTTACTAAAGTTTGACAAATTTTTCTTTGAAACGGAAGTTTACAAATTGGATTTTGTTTCATCGTGCGAAAATATATGATACAACCGTTCAGAATTATGACATTTGATATTTTTGAACAATCGAAAGGTTCGGTATATATAAATATACATACTTAACGAGTCACTTGATTAGATTGTACGATATTTTTTTCATTTCCGTTTTTATTTTCCTCTCTTTCTTTCCACTTGTTTTCTTCGCGACACGATCATGATTTTGCGGTGAACGGTGCAACGTCGTTACTCGATATGCGTCTCGATTATGTCAGGTGATATTTCTTACAAGGACTTCGTGTGGCCGAGGAGCCGTACACGGCTGGGTTTATAAATTACCTGATTTTATTTTCACCGGGTATAAAAGCAGCAGCAGCAACAGCAGCGAAAGGCCTGAATGCGATAACGATGATTCAACGGTTTATTAACTCGTCTTGTCCGACCGGTTCGACTTTTGAACCTTGCATTATTTTTTTCTTTTTTTTTTCTCTTTCTTTTTTCCGATGCACTCGACGATCCGCCGTTTTTCGCGAACAACGAACCCTGGCTGGCAGACGTTGAAAATAAGGAAGTAAAGGAAAAGGAACGAGAATCTACGAGTGCGTTATATTTTTATTAAAACGGAGAAACACGTTAGCGAATAAATTATCATCGTGATAATATACCTTGAACCTCCGGTATTTTTATACGATTATGAAGAACAAACTGAAGTACATTTTTTTTTTATTTCCGAATAGTTTAACACGTTTGGCCGCTAACTCTGGCTGCTGGCTTCAGCTTTATGAAAAATCGTCGACCTTTCGTCGCGGCATGCGGAAAATTCGCGTTTCCCAATCTTCTTTTTTTTTTCCCGTGCAAATTTTCCCGCTTTCTTAACCCGTGCTCCTGCGGCTGCAGGAATGCCGTTTTCATATTTCGTTGCCTCAGTTCCGCCGCGATCTTTAAAGGCCAGAGGGTGCTAAAAGGTTGGATGGTTCGATTATAGCCGCTGGCTGTAGGGGAACGAAGAAATTCTTGAGGGGTAAATATAGGTTTGCACGTACATATACATGTACGTATAACGTGGGGCTAAAAGCAATGCAGAGGTAAGCGAGTGAAAACGTTTGGGAAAATTTTTCGACAAATTCAATATCGCTTCATAAGTCACACGACGATTTTCAGCTCCGCATTTTTTCGCACATTGGTCCGCATTCGCTTCCGGGAACATTCACGGAATTTTGTTTATCGGAAAAAGTCAGTGAATCGTAACGCACCCTATGGATTTTTATAAAACTTCACCTATGCTTTGTAAATTCAGTCAAGCTAACTCACGGAAATGGTATTGTTCAATCTCTAATTATTTGTGTGTGACAAAACAACAAAAGGTTTTTTCTTTTTTTTTTTTTTCTTCCTCTTCAAATACAAATTTATACATTCAAGGTGCACAACTTCTGGATCTTTTTGTTATACTAACTGCTCAACGTTACCTGATAAGTTTCGTGGGAAATCGCGAGGTAATTCTGAATCTTTCGACGAGAAAAGTCAGGGAACTTTGTCTGTGCAAAATTGTCGCCACCCTGGACAAGTAGAAAATTAATCTTCTTCACGGGTCGTCGAAAATTCCAGGACTGTAGCACGTTCACCAAATTTTCCCGAACTTGTCCGTCACTCTTGGTATTCCCACATGTTTGTTCGCATATGTATGTATACGTATATTTGCATGTAACACGACGTTTGTTTACCACAAACTTGCCGTTCTATTGTATAACGTGATATATCAGCAATTCACTTTTCTCACCTCCGTATTCATTTGATTTTCGTTTTCTCTGTTTCAGGTAAGTTTTCACCTCCGTCGTGTTCTTGGTAAAATCGTTTCCCTGCAATTTTTGCGAATGTTTACTACAAGGGAGGCGGTAGGGTAAGTTTATCCTTCAACGTTACGTCGATATGCATACACTTATGCACACGTATATACATGTATATAAAAGTTTTCGAAATTCGTTCTCGACTCGTTTTCCGCTCCGCGTATACGGTTTATTGGTTTTTCCAACACCGAATGAATGCTATATAACCAACGGTACGATACGAGTTATTCCGTGAGAGGGGGGAGCGAAGTTTTCTCGACAGTGAACCATCGCGCAATCGCTAACTTTCACCGCGAACCATTATAGTGTAGCCATACAGTCAGACCACTCGTCCGGTCACTTCAAACTTTCTTAATTACCTTATTTATTCTCTCGAGAGGATCATTTCACGGAAATTAGTCGTCTTGTCGTCTATAATTAACAACCCTGGAGGCGCCACGCTTGTATCCTCAATTAACGAAGCCTGAAGAGACGGAAGAAAGAACAAATGGGAGCAATGGGCAAGAATTTGTTTGTATAAGACGGAAAATTTGGTTTGAAAAATAAAGCAACATGTTGTTGATTTCCTAGAACAGACAAACGGACATTGTATGATTCTTTCCTACGTTGTAACGTAATTGAGTATTTATCAGAAACTTATTTAATTTCTAGTTTTTCCCATAAAACGCATACTCGAGTATGAGACGGATTATACGAATGTATGAAATACCACGCGGTATTAATTCACTCGCGAAGTGGGACACCCGGTGGGCAAAATTGCATCACCAGCAGCAGCAGCAGCCGTTTTATTATATATATATATATATAAAACATAAAATTTGCACCCGCATATTTGCAACCCCTAGATCCCCGTATATTTCTTCATTACCGTTGCACCAGTCAAAGCGCATTATATACCCGCACAATTTCCGCTCTTCGGAAATAGCTGGACGGTTAACGTGGAAAAGTTTGCGTCAGTACCCGGCAGCAGGAAAACTGTGAAAAATTGAAAATTATCAACAAAATTGGTCAGGTTTGAGTAAATGTTCAACTACGTATGAATAAATATGATAGAAGCGCGTAAATTTAATCGGACAGGTTCAAATGTAGGTATTATTAATTTTGAAGTAAAACCTGTGACAAAATTTTCACCTCGCACAAAATCAGGGATTCGTGTAAAACGAGTAATTTTTTCCAACACCGCCACTTTCCACGAATGGTTAATGAGGCGAATGGTTTGCACCGAGTTGGTAAAATCGGGTGAGTTATTACGAATACTTTCGATAGGTAATTTCATCGGGAAAGTACGATGCTGCGGGGGTAAATCGGCCGGTTTCCTCATCGCAGATCTGATATTGATCACATTAATATTGTGGCCCGTACAACGCTTGTAAACGAATGTGCCTTGAATTCATTCCGCTTGATAAACGCCTGCGTGTTTAAGTATAATGTATCGTTGATTAGCAATTACGGACGTACAAACGAATAAAGTTAATTAATGGATGTTGGAAAGAGAAGAGGAAAAAAAAAAGTTCAGCAACAGCGTTAGTCGATTTTTGGTGTCTTATTACACACATCATTTAATCAATTTAAATATACAAACATGCGTTTTATACAAGTTTTGAACTTACGGTATACGGCACAAAATCACGAAGGTCACGAATTTCCTACCGACACCGTTTAATATCGTTGAATTTACCATTTTTTGTTACAATAATTCATTGCAAATTATATATTTATATTACTTAGTTTTTTTTTTTTTTTTTTTTTTTTTTTTTATCAATTTGCTGTAACCAATTTATCCGAATTCGTCACGGAAAATTATAAAATTTTTGTCTGGAAAACCTGGAAAAGTCGGAGAATTTCGTGATGGGGATTTAATGGCCACCTTGAAGTAACCACAACGATTATAACATAAGTCAAAGTAACGTTAAACGCTTCAAATCTTTTTGTCAACTTTCCCATTTTCTCCACAAATAGCTCCTAATTAACATAATTATAAATTCTAATCATGCACCTTTTAAATAGTTATAACAGACTCATCCAGCAATGATCCCAGCGAATTTTCGAGAAGATGACTTTGAATATATTTTCATCCAAATTGAAAGTTGGAATTAACCACCTTCGTGATTTTGTACCATACAACTGAATTACGAACTACGCAAGCGAATCAAATCGTAAATCAGGCGAGTTTTTTCTTCTTTTTTTTTTCTTTTCTTTATCATCCGATGCCGGTTTATGATTTGATTAAATAATATGCGTGTACGGTGTGTATCCAAATTATATACACTTTATTGTTCACTTTATTACTACACTTCGTTTCGTTTTACAAAACTTGAAATGAGAATAATAATTTTGGCGCTTTCATAGCTGACACGCGTGCACGACGAGTTTCATCCCTCCGAATTGGCATTATTTATATCATAACATGTAACTATCTCGTCTCCTTCTCTTTCTCCTCCTCCTCCTCCTTCTCCTTCAAGACTGTCAGACAGGGAGCTTTTACGTCTCGCCCTTACGGATTCTATCGGGGATATTATTTGAATAGCTAATCATACTGGAAAATTACCCATTTCTACAATATTTTCATCTCGACTCGGTTCGCCGCCAGTAAGTTTCGTAAAAAGAAACATCCGAAAATAGCTCGAATACAAATATTTCGGCGAAGAAAGAAAATTGCTTTCGAGACGTCTTCGTACAGCTTGCTTTTTTCCAAGTCTGAGAAATATGTACGCAGTGGCTGAATGTTTCGTACGAAGCCGGTCGACGAATCAAGGATCAATACTCTTCGCTTATTTATTTCATTACGAGATAGTCGAGTAGTCGGAATTTATCAAATTGTCGGATTCGGAGATTTTCGTAAATATGCATGAAAAAAATACTAATATTGTAAACTAGAGACTGAATGAAACACTTTCAGATGGTTGAAAAATCTAGTAGTATTCGATCGATTCCACTCCGTGACGGCTTATTACCCTTTGAGAAGACTGTTACAATCTCTCTACAATCTTACAATGAGAAAGTTTTTTTTTAATACTCCTTGTCGCGCTGATGTCAATAAGTATTCAATTTTTTGGAATTGATCTTGATCAATAAAATAATGATAATAATAATAATAATAAATTTAAATTAAAAAAAAAAAGAATATAGCAATATCAAATTTATCATCGACGAAATGCAAATTTTACTAAATTCATGAAAAATAATGTTCCCCATAGAATAAGCCATCGTGGAATGAGATTGAACAAATCTCCTAGATTTCGAAGAATTTCAACATAATTTCAAACGAATTCTCAGCTCTCCGTTACAATTTTAATATTTTATTATATTTAATTTTAACGAATATATTCACGGTATTGCGTATCATCGCGAAATTTCGAATTGTCAACTTTCTCAAGGTGGTAAAAAGTGAAAAACCGGGTGAGAAGTTTTTTCGCCTCGGTAAGAATCTAGGAAATGGATATGAAATCGTGTCGAGTTCCGGGCCCGAGGTTGTTTATTCAACTCCGACGGGGAGTGAGAGGTACGATTCAACCTTATATACCTTTAGAAAGGTGCAGGAGAAGAGCCGGGCAGAAACTCCGGTGATTTGTGAGCGCCTTGTGTTTGGGTGAATGTCTTATTACGTATAACTGATGCCACCAGCGGACTAGAGATAGACGAGCCAACGTTTTTGTTGAAGAACCGACTGACTGATACCTTCCGCCGCATCTTTCCGCTCTTCTGTTCACCGACCGGAAAATTGTTTCACTTTCCTATTATCGTCGCGCTCATTCTCTCGAGGTATAAAACAAACGCCCGGAAGAATGGCTCTCTATTTCAAAATTCGCACAAAAGATACTTGACGTGACTCCTGCGATGCTGACAAAATCGGAATTAATTTGAAAAAAAAAAAAAAAAAAGATTAGTAAAAAAAAAAAAAAAAAGAATAGAAAACAACAACTTCGTCGTCGTTCGATCATCCGATAGTAACGAGTAAGCAACTGTACTCCTGTAAATTAATTTTAAATATCGCAAGAGTTGCTTGAAGCCGACTTTTAGTAGCTACGAATTGTTAATGTTAGGTACGGTACGTTATGGTACAGGAGAGCGTTATAACAAGCAACGTCTGGCCAATTTATTTTACTGCAACTGTTTTACTACATTTCAATAGCGTGTTACATGCGTTTTGTAATTTGTTCTTGCAGCCTTGCGTATATAACAACTGTGCAATGTAATAAATCTTAAAATCGTACAAGAAATTCACTAAGCAAATCGACCTCCGTCGATGCGTGTAATAAGAAGGAAAAGTATACGTAAGAAACTTTTTACCATTAGTTTTATGTTACCACAAAGCGTGGGCGTTTGTGTAACTCCTCGAAGAATCCATAAAATTTAAATGAATTCGCTGCGTATTACCAACAATTCTTATTGTTGTTGTTATTTCATTATAGTTGCATGCACAATTATTGATAGGAAGCGAGATTTATTTTTTTCTTGCTTTCTCACGGAAACCGGGGATTTATTAACTGCTGATCCGTGCAGCAGGCGGTACGCTTTAAATTAACGATAATAACTTGTAATATGTACGACTTGAGTTGTATAAGCAGAGTTGGGACACCGTTGACACATGGTTCCTATTGTACCACGCGTCCCTTTCGATTCGAATATTGTTTCAAATTTGGTTAACTAACTCTGTTTAGAAGACCGGATGCGTTAGAGAATATTCTGGTGATAAATTCCGACCGTGTTTCATTCCGTTGTTCTGATCGTCTTGTACGCATGTCACGTGATTCTGCAGGACGATGGCGCTTGTGTTACCATTTTCCTTCGTCACCCATGAGAACGAAATTGAAAAAAAGAAGAAAAAAGAAAATGATGCACAAATAATCGAAGTCACGTATCGTTCAATAACTGTGCAGAGTGCGGAAAGTACGAGAAAGAAATTCACCTTATCTAAAGATAACAATTTCGGGTTTAATAACACCGTAGGGTTTTTTTCTTTTCCCTCCATCCCGGTCCCTCATTTTCCCTCCTTCAATTCTCTGTTCGTATTTATTATACTGTACAGTAGGCGTTGTTATTTTTGCCTAGAATCGCGATTTTAACGCATGATGACGTTTTCTTGCGTGGGCGGTAAATGAGACAATTTCAGCTTTTACATCTTTATCTTTTTCTTTCGTTGTTGTTGTTTTTCTTTCTTTTTTTTTGTATTTTTTTTTTCTATACCTCCGTTGTTGTTGTCTTACTATTCTTCGCCGCGACTTCCGAGCTTCAGATTCGACGTCGTTTAGGAAGAGGCGATGTCTTGAATATTTTTCCTCCGGCTTTATAGCATTTCCGCAATTTCTCCAATGTCGTCGCTCTCCTCTGAACATCACCGAGTTTTTTTTTTTTTTTTTTCCGAGCGTCGCGGTGATGTAACCCGAAACTTCTGATCGGTACTGCCAAGTAAACAAATAAATAGATGAATAAATGAATAAATAAACTCGTTCGTGCAGCGCCGAGGAGCGGGGTGAGGGAGGGGGAGGGGGGGGGGGGAGGTCCGATTATAACGTATACGCTGAAAATTGAGAGTCGAAAACCGTATCGGGAAGAAGAATAAGCGAAAAAAGAGGCTGTATATCTACTGTATGTACTGAATAAGAACCCCCATAAAAGAAGGACTTCTTCAACACAACCAATCAATCAAACTGAGGAATCGGTATAAAGCGAATTGACGTGTTAACGAAGTTCTAATCATTCCTCTTTTCATCTTTATGTCATATTTCATTTTTCACTGATTTCTCATGTATACTTCTCGCAGGGCGAAAATTTTATTCCTTGATTCCCTGTTTACGGGGAAGATCGTTTCAGTCCAATTTCTACTCTTTGAAACAGTTTTTAGTGCGGCTTACGAACGACGAGCTCAACTGCTGCGCAATATGCGAAAGGTTAACGTCGTTTGACGGAGTTGTCATTTTTCCCCCGTTAATCCACGAGCATCCAATTATTCGTCACGACGGATTGCGGACGTCAAAGGTTACCGGAGAGACGCATCGCGTGAAATCAGACTGGGTTAAAGTTCAGAAGTTCGCTCGTTCGGAAGAAGAAATCCTGACAAGATTAGCCCCGTAAACTCCCGACCAATAAATGGATTTTTCACTCATCTTTCCAAATACTCGAAAGTCCGCAGGGATTAAGGATGAAAACGTACAGGAAGAACCTCGGATCGTTGTGAACTTTTTTTTTTCAAATATTTCACCTCAGTCGGAAAGAAATTTCTTTTGTCACGATTGTTTAAAAATTTCAGTAAAATGGTGTAAATATTGTTGGAATTGCAAGAAATTGTGAAATAATAGTAACTATTTCGTGCGATTACAGTTATCATTGTAGTAAATTTTCTGGTTGTTACTGTATTTTTTAAAATCAATTGACGTTAAATTGTTACAATAGTTACAAAGAGAATATAGTAAAGTGATCGTAAGGGACGAAGAAGTGTAGCAATGCGTATCAGATATTATATTTACGTCTAAATTTATAAAACTCACTGTTCATATTCGAGGGAGTGCTGTATTTTTGGTAGATTTTGGCAAGAAATTAAAACAGCTAAGGACTGTAGAGTAACCGCCATTTTAAAAATTCTTCTCGTTCCACCGTGATGGTGTAAGTTATAGAAAATAGGAGACGATGCTGTATTATGCTGGAAGTTTATTCGTGTCACCAATTTTTCCCTGCCTCGAAATTTTTAAATTGTCCAGTCGACGTGTACGGAATCGAGGGTCGTTTTCCGTCCCGGAATAAAGCGCGCCGAGTTGAATTTCCGTCGAAATACGGGCTGCGTCGAAAAGTTATATCTATGTTTTTTGTCAGATAGGTTGCACCTATCCTCGAAACATAATTTACACCACTTTATACCTGTGTGTTTTCACCCTTCGCCCCGTCGAAAAAAAAAAAACACGTCATAGTCGTCGACAACGACAAAGGGCGAGGGTTCGGTCCTGCCGGGGAAAAAGTGTGTCGAAAGGGGATAAAGAGTGGTTAATATCTGTCCCAACGATAAAGAAATTGCTGATAAATTTCCACCGTGTACTTTGGCCTAGCGCCGAAGGCACCTCGTAAATTTACCCATGAGAGAGGGGGTTGAGTCCGAACTTGAACACTTTTCACCGCGTGTCTAAATCATCCGTTGAACATAACTCGAACACGCGCAAGTTGTAACGACGTCGTGATTTAACGCGGGCTTAAACCACCCCTCCTGTAAAACGTGCCTAGTGTTACACTTACACGTGTAGTACGCATTGTTTAAACCCTAATTGTAAGTTCTTCCTCACCCTCGACCTGATCTATAACCTACGTATTTTGGACACAGTTCTCCGGGGAATTTAAATTTAACACGCATAACCACCGCGCTTCGTGATCCTGGATAATATCGTCTGGAGAATGGAGTAACAGGGTTTTTGGTGGGTGAATGAGCTGCCAGTTGTCAGGCGACAAGCTCGAAGTATTAAGTTCCGCAAGGTTATATATTATGGAAAAGGTACAAGCGAGTCGTGTGCTTTTGGATTAAACTGCAGGTGCCGGCTGTGTAATGCAAGGTGCGATACGGTTATACCTTGCTTGCAAGTAATCGCACAGATGTGTCAGGGTACGTCGGAGTCTGATGTTGTATTCGTTTGTGCTTTCGCTGATACCGCAACGTATAACGAATCAAAATAGAAAAACTAACATCTTTCACGATCGAATAACATCCGCCGATCGATCTCACGTTGTCGAACAAATAAAACATACCGTATATTAAGCTTTTTATCACCTGTCGATGATTTTTTGGCAAAAGGTTTTCATCAATTTTATGAATTTTAACGGACTGAGGTGAGAGAACAATTTATAAAGCTTGGAAGTGAAACTTTTCAACGAGTACACGAAATTTGCTAATTCATAGTAATTTTCTCCTAGATCTTGGAATATTCATCTTCCACGTACTCTGTAGGCAGCAGAAGATCTACGATCTTTATACGCGTATGATCTTTAAAATTATGCACCCTCTTGCAAAGATATTCACCGGTAAATAGTACAAAGAAGAAGAAAATGAAATAAGAAAAGATGTAATGTAAACAGACCCGCAAAACCGCATGCTCGAAGTGTGGTTTTGGACTCAAGTTTCTCTCCCTCTCTCTCTCTCTCTCTCTCTCTCTCTCTCTCTCTCTCTCTCTTTTTGTCTCTCTCCGACGTTTTTACCCTGCAAAATAACGTAATCCCCCCTCCCCCATTCCCCCCAACGGGGGCGGGATTTATCGTTTGTATAAATAGCGGTAATATCCGGACGCGGTTTTCTTCCTTCCCAACAACGGTTAAATGTTGCATTTTTATTCGACCGGAGATTTCTGGCGAAAATTTTGGACCATCGTTACGAATCCGTTGCGCGCTACTTTGCTAATGTAATTATTCTTTCGGAATAATCGTCCATTATCGGAGTGGCCGGGTTGGATGTTGCGATATAAATGAGGAGTCAGTGCTTTAATCCGTGAGACAAATTAGTGTAATACGTTAGCCGACATCAGACCGGCGAGGCCGGTGTTTTAGCCGAAAATCTAATGGAAAGGGTGAGAGAAGAAGGCTCCGGATAAACGAAGGGTCTGCTCTCCCCAAGGGAGCGGCTCGGAATTACAGTTACCGTAACCGAGTGAAGATATCATTTGTGAAAACGCTAAAATATCCCGGGAGCCCTTCGAGAGGTTTGCTTGAGAAAATTTTACCAAATTGCACAACGAAGGGGAAGGGAAACCGTTTCTCGCCTTTGAATTTCAGAGAACGTTACAGGGTTTTTACAAATCGAACAGATATTCGATCAGCAGATCGAATCACACGCAGATAGACTCGGGCATATTTCTTTGAAAAATGCTTGAAAACTCGAATAGGGATTTGCTTGGAAATTCAAAACCACTTGCCGATCTGATCTGATCTCTCGTTACAAAAATGTGTCTGGAGAAAATTGCCTACATAAATTAGAAAGGTGCTGCTGCAGGTGTCATCAAAGAATTCCGTTGTTCCTCTTCGAAAAGACTTGTCATCTTTTGTTGGGTGCTGATTAATCTTTCGGAAATTATTTCCTCCTTAAAGTCAGGAAGTGCGCGTGTATATATATAATAATATGCTGTTAGATATCGTTTGCACCTGCTATTATTACATCGGCACTCGTTATCGTCCTCGTTGTTTGTCAACGTTGCAAAGTGTTTTAAATGACAAAACTTTTCTCATCCGCTCTATCGCTAGAATTTTCTCGGATCCGGGGCGTGATTCGCAAGCAATTTAGCCGTCGGTATCGCGCTAAATGTCCGACTCTGTTACTTCTCTAAACTATAAAAAAACAAGAAAACAAAATGAATGTTCGGTAAGAAGATTCCGCGTACTATCGAACTGCAATCACACCGTCGATCGGTTTCAGAATTCCGTCGTCTTCTAACACGGTTTTAATTGTTCCCCGTCAACTTTCGAACGTTGAGTTTAAAACATCCTCCTCCCCTGTAGGTATACCAATGCCTGTAGTTTGTTTCGCATTAATTCGAACTGCCGTGAACAGGGTATCGTTAATTAGAAACTCTGTCTACACTCTCCGAAAATGACTTGCCGTGTTTGACCGCAGGATTGGGACTCCGTACAAGCGTGGCGGTGTTCAGGGAACGTTTCTATACTCGCCGTGGCTGCTACGTAGAGACTGTTACAATTTACCGCATTAATTAGGGCGTCAAAGGACCCTGTCAGGATCGGTTGGGACTTGGACGCGAAACTCGGTGGGGAAAACGGACGATCGATGGCCGATGATTTTCTCGATGCGATTGCGTCGAGTTCGACGTTCTCGGTCTGTGTAACGTTTGTCGTGCGCCCGGTCGAACAGTTGCATTGCCGTTTGACCGGAGCTTTGAATCTATCGACTTGGCCTCCGGATTCGAAATTCACTCGGGTTCGTCTATCCTGCAAACTCGGATATTCGGTCCGATTTATTCTCGATCGGTGAACGTCTTCGGACTCAGTTTACGCGGACGGTGTACATCGGACTCTGTTTTAACAGCGGGCATTATTACGCTGCTGGCAACGCTCTGCCGCTCCTTTCACAAATTGATAATGGCACTGGTTGTGAATCGGGCGCGGAGTGTAATAAAGGAAAATTGCAAGCTCACTCATTGTTGGAATTAGGCGCCGCCGGTTGCCAGAGACGAGGGTGCAGGCACCCGGAGTCTAATATCTACTTCGTCCGACTCGGGGGTGTGGGAAAAAGGCAATCGACAAAAATGAAGCACTTGAAATGAATCCCAAAGTAAGGCCTGCAACCGCCTCCGTTAACAATTTCCCTGATTTCTTTTTTCCACCTCCTCCTCTCGTCCCACTTCACTTCTTCTTATTCCTCTTCCGCCACTGTGCTCGTGTGTTTTCATTAGCAGCTGGCTACTTGACGAGGAACTTGATATTCGATCGTGCTAAAAATGTTTTTTATCCTTGTGTTTCTCTTTCGACTTTTCCTCCATTGTCGTTTTTTATCGGAATTTTACCGGGCATATCGCCACACCGTGTTTCAATTTCTCATGTCACACCGTGACGGGGGCGTGCTTATTTTTCTCCTATCGGTAAAAAATGTATTGATATTGCTATCGGAAGTAACGGAGAAAGACCAAAGAGCAAGCTTTGATCTCCCTCGTAGGAAAATCTCACCAAGCCATCCAATCCTCGCTTCGTATATTTCACGTGCCGTGCTTACACCCGAGTTTCCATTTATTCCTCATCTATATTTATATACATTTTTATTTATTTATATTCTTCATTATTTATTTACCCACTTCTCTCTTCCGCAACGTGAATATTCGTCGTTCGTTCCACAATCGGTAGCTTCGTCTCTCTCAGCGGAAATTCAACGTCTGTAGAAAGTTTCCGGTGCACGGTTTAATCTTCGCAAGGTTATCGTATTTTCATTCTTGTTTCATTTCACCTGCGCAAGGTGTATATATATATATATATATATATATACACACACATGTGTGTGTGCTTGACCCACGTGTCTGCTGTATATATACTATTCCCTGTATCTTACCGCGGTGCACGTAACGCCAATTACAGGGTAAAACTTTTTTCCGTAGTTAGTCCGGGCAGTGTATCCAATTTGTAGCCAACAGATTGCTACCCCACTAAACAGCGAAACGAGCTCCGTAGGAAGTGAGCGTAACTCGCCGAGGAATGGACTGCAATCTGTTACTTGAAATTGTAAAAAAAAAAAAAGACAAAAAGAAGAAGAAAGAGAGAGAGAGAGAAAAAAAAATATATACGTACCTCTCGACAAATTAGTTGAAGATGAAGTATGCGTGTATATTTTTTGGTTTCTTTTCTTAAAAAATTTTTATCCACCAACGCCGCAGAGTATAATATTTACTTGTGCCACTGTTGAAATACGTAATGTAACAATCAATCTTTGATTTGCAATTTCACAAAATAATTGCTTCCGATTACGAGAATTGAATTTCCCCGCGACTTATTCGCTACATTGCAACTACACTCTGAGTTGAAACAAATATCTTCAATAATTTTTCTTTCTTCCAATTTCACAGCGGGCAGTTTTCTTGCACAATTTTCTTTCCCTCAATCGAAAAGCAGCAAATGTACAAGATGAGGAGTAGATCGTTAGAAATTCCGTAACGTTTCGAATTACGTAACGGCAGAGTTCAAAAGACTACGGCTGCTTTTTCACGGACGATGGATCGGGACGCTTAGATACATCTTATTTTCGTTGAGCAACCGGAGGGGAAAAATATAGGTTCAATTTAGCGGGTATGTGTCTCGACTGCAGACAAGACTAGGTTTGCCCGGCGATATCGTTGGAATATTCGACAATGCCGGTGGATATGTGACGTGATTCGAAGTCTGATTCGAACGATGCGGCCAGGCATGTGCGGCTCCTCTTGCTGCTTCTCTCCTCAAGGATAGCTAATATCCGATGATCCTGGAACCGGTCCAACGTCCGGTATCTTTCGCCTTTCTAGCCGGAACTCGAAACGGGAAAATTTATAACAAGCTGAACATCGCGCAATGTCGCACGACGAAGTCACGACTAATTCGGACATCGAGTGTTCCTTGCGACCTTTCTCTAATTTCCATCTTATTTCCCTTCCGGGACGACGTCCGAGAGAATTTGTCACAACGGGATGTGATATTCGCCACGGGTAACAAGTCACGACTACTTTTACTTCCTGAATAAAGACTACCGACTTGCAACTTTATAGCAATAGGAGGGCCATTCGAAATAGGTAACATAAACGTCGAGTCAAAGAAATTAAATATAAATAATAAATTCTGCTTCCGGAGATTTTTAGACCGTCCGTTGCAAAGAGGAATCCGTCGTTGGTTCGCGAACGCGTATTTTATCTACGACGACTGCTGGATCAGTGAAGGGAGAGGCGAAACGGATGATTTCACTTTTTGTAAATATATAAAAAAGGTAAGATTGAAAAACTCGCGACTTGCAATAGCCACATTTCACCGTAAACCTGATCCTTTTACCCGTTTCTCGTCTTCTTCTTCGTCCTCGTCGTCGCGTATCCATCGGCTAGGAAGAAGCGATCATTTTACGGGATCAATTGGGATCTCCTTTCACGGAAGGTCGGCTCTACTCAATTCCGATGCGACGCTCAAGTTATTCGGCGTCGCGTCTCTCCCCAGGACGACGGTATATTGGCATGATTGCACGACGAGGCATTGCTGCGCCGATGTGATGTTGCCGGTGCTTTTCCTCGATGGCAGCAAATACGCCGACGACGCTACGTGTAAACCCCGTTGCCCTGCGCGGACTACGGGAACTTGGCAAATTGATGAAAATTAATGAGCCGCACCGACGAGATGAATCTCTTCTCAAACAAAGTAGATTCCTTTTATTCCCTCCCGGCCAATTCCGCTGATAGGAACTTCGGTTATACCGAATTTAAACTTCTCGTCATTCGGTGGAGAACTTTTTCAGTCCCGCATTCGTTGAATTCGATTCTTTTTCCTCCTTCTTTTCTCCCTTCTATTGTTGCTAGGTATTTCATTATTTTTTCCCCACGTCGCCGCTCCGCGATTGTGATTAAAAACAGTTCAAGAGAATATCCTCGCGGAAAATATCCTCTACTTGAGCATAAATTCGCATCCCCAACTCGTAGATAATTCTTAATTGTAGCAAGAAAAAAAGTTGGGGATGCTAATTTGTATCCAAGTTGAGGTTTTTTTTTCCGTGAAAGCGCAATTAGAAACGGAGGATGCTACGTGCTGCACTTTGTTTTTCTTTTTCTTTTTTAACGTTTTTTGCCAAACAGCAATTTCACAAGGTAGTCGAATTCAGGGTTGTTTGACCACGGTACTAATTATCGTCGGCAGGGTGCACGGTTATATTATAATGCAGAGCGAGCGAACGTTTGACGTTGATAAAGGCATTCATTGACGCTGCAGGTAATCTCATCTCTTCTGAATAATCTGACCGAAACTCAATTTCCGTTTCGCCTCGCCCGTCAATATATCTGTATATACATCCACGGACCATGGCTATACGTGTATGGAAGTATACAGCCGCTACACTCGCTCGGGATCCGAGCAAAGGCCTAAAGCAATCTGAATAACAGCTTCGTGGGCGGACAGCTGACGTGAGTTAGATACGCGCCATTCCGACCTTAGTGCAAGGTGTTTGTGGCTACGAATCCGACACGGGATTAACACGTGGGTAAATGCTTGATCATTGTGTCATTGAGGAGAGAGAGAGAGAGTGATAGAAAGAAAGAGAGAGGAGAATAAACGAAAACTTTTGGAAAGTGATTGAAAAACGTGGAAAACCCGGCACTGTGTAGTAATGTTATACGATTGTCATTGCGCGTAAGAGATCTTGAAATGATTCGATACCCAGAGTTTTGTGGCCTATTAAATTTCGTCCTTTTCAAATTTTAAAGAGGATGATATATTGTTATCGTGCAATGAAGCGTTGTATCGGTAATTATGGAAGATTCGTTTAGGATAGACGTGCTCTCTCCGAACGTTCGCCGGGTCGTCGTGCGTGATGTTTGTTGGCAGATGAAGAGGAACGATCAAACTCTCCTCGTTGGTGCGAACAATTTAGAAGTTGCGGTAACGAGCTTGATTTTTCAATTATTTCCGCCATTTTTTATTTTTTTTTATTTTTTACCGAACGCCAGGTTTTATTATCACTCTTGGCATTAATCGAGACTCAGCATTGTTCCCAATCCCTATAATCCTCCTTCTCCTTCTCTTTCCTGTTTTCCAGCCGAAGCCGAGGCTCGAGTTTTTCTTGACGGCACGTTCGAATTTTCTTCTCCCACCGCGGAAAAGCTAACCGGAAAACCGCGGAGACCGACTAGTCGCCACACCAGCTATACTCATGGTATCGCTATTATTTCGTGCTCCTTTGTTACTCTTGAAAAGAATCATTATTCCGGCGTGTTATTGGCGTAGCAGCCGTACTTCCCGAGGGCTGGCAACAACTGTGATCATCGCCGTCTCTCCGCTGTACGAGTTGAAAGAAGAGAGGAGGGGGGCAAAAAAAAAAAAAAAAGGAAAAGAACGAAGAGGAAGAAGTGGAAAAAAAAAAGTAACACCGGAAGGAAAAAAGGAAAGCTGCTTTTCATACCGTCGTGATTACCTTTCACGCAGCTTTTGCTGCTATATACATAGGGTAAAAAGAAACTTGTGTATACGTGTCTTTTCTGCTCATTCCGCTCGTTATTTTCGGTCTTTAAATCTTGCTAGCCAAAAAAACAAAACGCCCCCCACACCTCCGACCTTCGCAATTTTTCCGTCTGTAAAACGCTGATCTTTTCGTTATTATCCGTGTCCTTGAAAAAGTTGATTCTGTACCGTTTAAATTTGCCAATTTTTGCAACTCGACATCGAAAGGTTGTGGACCTAATTTTTACGACATAGTTGGGGTATATTTCACTCCGCGGATGATGTTGCTGCCTATGACGCTGTCTAAACTTTCACCCTCGAATCCTGGCGGGCTGAGTTTTTCCAATTTGTACACACCCGTGCTTCACGAGTTTTTCCCGACTTTTACTCCGTCTTGGAATCCAATCGAACCTTGGCCATAAAACACCGGGGCGATGGGACGTTACGCGATAATTGGGGTCAAGGTGCGAAGCAACGAAGACTCGAACGGTCGTCGAAATTACTAAGGCGAATGTTTTCGTGACCGGAAAATATATCGAAACGAATCCTCGTCCGCTGTTCGTCTTCTCTTTCTACGCCTACATCTTGTACTCAAAATTGCATTTCGCGGGACGAACTTGTTCGACAGTTTTGTTCAAGTTCGGAACCGGAGGATGAGCGAGGCGTATCGATGTGTGTGGGAGAGTCGAGGAAAGGCGAGGTTTAGTGCGTTATGTTTGAGGGGGACTTTTAAATGTGGGTACGGATTTCGGTGAATCCAATCTCGTCTTTTCCTCCTATAACTCCTAGAGAAGTTCAGTTTCGTCGGAGACTTGGAGTTTCCCGTACTTTGCCTCGAGACTTTGACGTCAAGAACTACTAAAAGTTATCCTCTCATCCCTTTTGCCACACAGGGTTTATCCAGCCGCGGTTAGATTTTGCAGGCGTCGCCACTTCACTAATCCTCGAAGTTACAGAAATTTCTACTAAGTTTGATCACCGTCAACGGGGACGAATCGATTACCGTTACCATCTTACGAAGATATTATCGCTCGAGATTCATTATTCAACCGTCCTCTGTCTTCCTCTATCCTCCTCTGTCGTCGTTCGGACTAATTAACCGTATCGGAGGAGGAGGAAATCTTTACCAGACACTCAATCTCGTTACCGTGATTCGATCGTTCTACGAGTAACCGCGTAAAGAGGTTGAACGGAAATACTTTGTCTTTAATATTTCAATGAGAAGAGTCGCACGCGCAAAACAGTTTCGTGCATTTAGTAAGATAAATTTGGAACTGCGTCCCGAACGTCAAACGGACACGTTCCTCCTCGTCCAGGGTTTTGAGGGTCTCTCTGTCGAATGGGTAAATATCCCGGATGGACTATTTTTCTCGCGGACAATGCACCGCGGAGAAAAATTCAGCGTACCCAGACGTTGACGAATGACTGTATCTACGTATACTATTCCTGCGGAAGTCTGGCTTGTGAATTGTTGATGGGCGCGAATTTATTCCCGCTCACATTCCGTACTGCACAGCCAGTTTATTCGGAAACTGGTTTAAATATTTCGGGAACGTTTTATGTTGGCTAGAATTTTTTTGAATAATTCAGTAGCCTGCAATCAACGATGTCTCGTTATCGTATTTGTGTCAATTTTAGTGACAAACCTTGTCGCTCGGTCGGTTGAATTTCCACCTTTCAAACGTGTGATAGCAGGTACCTGATCCATATTTCGCCTGAACGAAGAGCCGCCCCGATGCTGGAACCGAAGCTTGCAACGCGGCAGAGAACCTTTAATAATTGAAGGTCTTCTCCGCGAACTATCAGTGATTGATGCTCGGGTGACATACGGCGCTGCAAGTTATGCCCGAGGTTAGTTTCCCGTGGAAATTAAATTTCCAAGTTTCCGCCGAGTACCGCGAAACTCGATAACTTATCGCAGATTGAATTACACATTACCCATCGATACCGCGCTAAGTAAGTGACCACGGTTATGGTCTGGACTTGGAAGTTCTCTCTGCCGGTACCCTGGGATGAAGAAGAAGAAGAAGAAGAAGAAGAGATGGAGATTCGACCGCAGCTTCTTGTCCGAGGTAAGACGTAGAAACATGGTCGGTTTGCCGGTAAGAATGCCGTCAGCTGTCCCGAAACAACCAGGCTTGCGGCATCTTGAGTGGAAGAAGACGGGATGTAATGGCCGTGCAGGTCCCCGTGCCGTGAAACTAGCACTCTGCGGAATGACGACGGGCTGCACTGACGGAGCTCCGGAAAAGGAGGAAAAAGATATTGGGAAAAGAAAAACGAGTATGCGCCCGAGGCTTCGTGGCGAACGGTGGAATAAGGAGGAGGAACCTTGTAATTCCTGGACTCATTCCGGTCGAGGAATATTCCGGAAAGGTCGAGGACCCTCGGTTCCAACGTTGCTTGTTACTCTACCCGAATTTGCATTCGGAATCTTGATTCTTGTTATAACCAGCGAGGCGGTTCGCCGGGCAGACAGGGTAGATACGGATCGGTCTTCATCGTCTTTTAGTGTACCGATTGTTGCTAATCTTCGATCCAATTCCGGCCATGTTCATCGCCCGCTATCGGAGATTACGTGCAAAAGCTGTAGAGAGACGCTTTCGATCTACGCGAACAATAATTTTCAAACAATGAACCGTGTCGCGTGGAACTTTTCTTTCTTTTTTTTTTTTTTTTCTCAATGCTGTCTCAAATTTGGATTATGTTATTGATTGATACAAGATCGTACAAGGGTTGCCAAACAAATTGTACAGTGACTATAAACGGCGCATGAATTGACAACCTTTTGTCTGTGCTTTGGACTTGCCGAATAATTGCGGTAGAGTTTTGCAAAATTTTTATACTCACGACGACATTCTTAATGGCTTATCCAGACCTTGAATCAAGGAAGTAAAAGGGCAGCGTACAAACGCTTCGTGTGGGGTGAAAAGTTACGGCTCGATACGAAGTCAGTTAACTTGACTTTCCCAATTTTTTAATTCCGTTTTCTATTTCCTCCCTAGCACCGGCACGTGTGCTCTTGCAACGTGTGCAGCGTAAGTACTTTTTTAAAACTTTGTCATTACACGACGCCGTATTTTCTCATCCGCGCGGCCTAGAGCCCCATTATTCTTCTCGAACTTATTGAAAAACTATTCTTGAAGGTTGAAAGGATGGAGGATGATATATTCGAACTCTGTGCGGATTAATCCGGGAGCGAAATTAAACTCCTTTGAATATCCGTGAAAGAGCGATTCCCGCCCGCCTGCCTGCATACCTACCTAGGTATACGTGGAACCTTTACCTAACCCGCCAGCTATGCATGGGCAAATGTTCCGAAGGATTGAATCGGAATTAAATGCGTCGAATGTAGGTACAGGGGATGTGCGCGAAGCTAGTCGGAGCCTCCGGCCTTCGTTTCCGATATGGAATTTACTTCGAATCCCGCTGCAACTCCTCCTCCGCGGGGGGTTCATCTCGTATTATGTATGAGAGGAAATATAACCTGTTTACTCCCCCCCCCCCCCCCCGCACGTATATCCGACGACTCGTATTTCTTGCATTATTTTTTTATACTCCACACCGCGACCGCCTTGTCTAATTGAAAAACTTGGCCTCATCGCGTGCGCGAGAATAAACGACAACTTTTTCCCCTTTGCTTTGAATGAGAAATCTTTCTCAACTTTTAATAGTTCATCTTCGCTTTGAGAATAATTTAAGGATTTTAAACGACGTATATCGTGCTCTGGGCTTATCAACGTCGTTGATTTTGCACGCGCTTACCACGAATACGAGTAGTGCTTGACATTCGTTGACTTGTTACAAACATTGCTAAGACTACGATTCCACCAAAGTAACTGTGTTAAGGTTAGTTTGTTTGAAAGAAAAAAAAAAAGTATACAAACAATAGCGCAAATACAAAGATTTATAGTTTTTCTATTTTTGCTTCCGTAGTATAAAGAAGAACGAGAAAGGATGGAAGGTACGTCAAAACGGTTTGGAAATCGCGTCACGAACAATTAGACGCAACACGTTTAAAATTGTTTTTCAACGAAAGTAAATTCGCGTCACGATTTCTCGTTGTTCGCCCGGCATCGTGAGGGTGAAAAACGTAACGGCTTAACGTTCTCGCAAATTCATACTTGATATGCAGACCGCGCGAGAATACCGGATGCCATGGAAAACAGTTCGGCCGCAAGCTCGACGCCTCTTCGGAACTACCCTCGGCCTTTTTTTTATTTTTTTTTTTTTGGTTTTTTCTTTCCATCATTTATTTTATTTTTTTCTATCATTCGGAGAAACCCACGACAAGGAGAGTCGTCAGTTATTCTCTCTTATCTTCGTTACCTTTATCTTCTTTATCGACTTATATGTACGAACGAGGTGTTCAATTTTTTGGGAGTTGAGGCGAAGCTCCGTGATTAAACACCGATGTGTCACTTCGCAATACACACATGCGTCATGCATGCCCGCGTATTATGCTGACATACAGAGTTTCGAACAGCTGTTACACAGGCATATGTATAATACATACATACGTGATCCATTCGTTTTCCGATAAAAAAAAACATTTTTCTCGCACGTTGAATACGATCAGGGGAAAGCGCCACGCCAGCAGCAGCGACTCGAAAAAACTCGCAAGTATAAAACTGCTGTCCTTTCCAATTTTTCCTCGTCTCTCCTGCGATTTTGTTGTTGTTTTACTATTATTATTATTATTATTATTATTATTATTATTATTATTATTATTATTTATATTATTATCGTACCGTTATTATAATTACGGAAACAGAGTTTCACGGTTAAAACGCTGTTTGTAAAACTTTTAATAAAGACGTTTGTATAATTTGTAGAATACGTACGAAGTTCTTTTTCTTTTTACGACTTACTTTGTCGCTTTTCACTTCTCAACTATAACGGAACAGTCTCTCCCGTTCAAAGGTTTTTCCGCTTGGTAAATACTTTCTTTGAACTTCTTTCGTCGATCTCTCGTTATAACTGCGAACAGAATTCCGTCATGTTTTCTGCAAACGGATTAAACTCGAAGTTTAGTACAACGTCGTTAGAGATACTATTTAAATATTCAGCGAAATAGCTTCTCCAAGATTTTTGACAGAGTTCTCGTTCATTAATCTATTGTTTGTACTAATAAAGCGCAAAAAAAAAAAACTAATAAATTGAATCTCGACAGTAATTTAATAAAAATCTTACTCGGTGATAATCTCGTCGTTCCGCAAAAAAAAAAAAAAAAAAAATTTGCAAGTGTAAAAAGAAAACAACAAAATCACGCTTACTCGAGATAAATTTCGGTTGAAATTGTTGTTGCTGTTGTTGTTTTTTTTTATTATTACAGGGCAAAAGCTTCGTACATGATCGATAAATATAGTTTAAGTTATAACAGTGTGTGCCATGCCTGTAATAATGGAAGAAGAAGAAGGAAAGGTTTGGAATGGAGGAGGGTGAATATTAATCGTACCAAGTTATAATATAGAAGCCCCATGGGGTTTACGTGGAGAAACTTGACTGTCAAAGTCCCCTCCGGCTGTTACGATCTTCTTCTCGTCTTCTCATACTTCAATATTTGATGTCGTTGTCACTGTCTGCGAGCATATTACCACTGCCGCCTAACCGCAGCCAATTAGAGTAAACTTCCAAGGACGATCCGTCCATCCATCCAGGCGGAGGCAGAAGCAGCAGCTCGCTGCTTCTTCCCTTCCTTGGCACAAGGTTCTTCCTAGAGGGGTGAGAAAAAAAAGAAAAGAGAAGGAATAAATAATTAAAGCGCTAATTACACCACCCAAGTAATGAGAAAGTTGATAAAGCGCGCGTGAGGGGAAATTTTTTTACTTTCTTCCTCCTCCTTCTCCTCCTCCTCCTCCTCCTCCTCCTCTTCTTCTTTTCGCCGTAACTTTTCGCTCAGAGTTTCCCTGCGTACGTAGGATAATTTGTATATTATTATTTTTGCTGTTATTTATTTATTCGATTAATTGCACGTTTTATACTTGGTTGTTTTTGAAAGGGGAAAAAGGAGAAACGTCGATAAATCTTTGCAAAGATAGTATCGGTATTCTTTGTTAACCTCCCCCCATCGCGATACATAAATTCTGTACCGACTGGGGAGCCGTTGAATTTACAACGCGTGGAGAAGGCCTCTCCCAATCTCCCTGTTTGGTTACCTTTATTTTTATATCCTAACGGCGGACCCCCTGGGATTTTTTCTCTCGATCTTCGTTCCTTCTTCTTCTACTTCTTCTTCCTCCTCCCACTCTTATACGTCGACAAATTATTATCTCGCGGCGATTAAACCCGACGAGTTTTCCACATGTAAGTACGCGAAGTTGCTTATTTGTATATAATATGTGTATTAAAGGATACGTTCGCGCTTCTATCCTTATTTTATCAAAGACAATCATTCTTCGGATCGAAGATACGGCGCGGTTTTCCGATCCTCAAGAGCTTGATTAATTTTCTTTTGCCCCGTGTTAATTTGATTATTTAAACAATTCGACACTCGGATCTTTATTTTACACCGAACGTGGAGGGAGATTTACTCGACGGAAGAACTCGACAAGTTTTTTTGCGATGCTCGTTTGCCAATTTTCGATAAAACAATACGATAATAATATACGAGATTGAAATATTAATATCAGGTATTCGGATCGAATTGCAAATGTTTTCCATAATATATGTACCTACCTGTATGCATGCCTAAAGGCATTTTTATTTTTTTTTTCAACACCTCACGTGCAAGTTTGCACATAAAAAAACTAGGCAGATTTTCTTACTGCGAAATTACTTCCTTCAATATGCCTCTTCGGGTGAGACGGGGGTGAAAAAATAATTCATCGAAAAAGTTCCTCGCAGGGCAATTTTTGCCCGGGGCAACTTTTACGGTAAATTTTTCGAATCGTTGGAGAGAAGCAAAAAAAAATCGGGATATTTGCATGAAAATGACGAGAAAAGAAAAAAGAAAAGGTGTCTCAAAGCGAGAATTTTCGCGGGTGGACTTACATTATTTTTCAACGATGCTTAATTTCTTTTAAATTACACCCTTGCGAAAATATATTATTATACGTCTGTTTGTTACGCAAATTTTTTGACATCAAGTCACGGAAAGTGGAGAGTTTAACAAGCTTGTGTAAAAGTTTTGTTCATAAATTTGAATATTATACTAGTAATTTTTATATTCCTGCGTTAGCGTCGCGGAACGCACCTTACGTTCGAGGAGGTTACGGAGTTTCGTAGCGCGGTGAGAGAAGTTTAAAAAAATTTCAATCCCAGTCTCGTTAAATCACGGAATCGAGAGAGCGAGGCATGAATAAGCGGCCTGCTGAAGGCGGGAAACTCGGAATTAGAATTTTGGATTTGGTTGCGGTGGAGAACGGAGAGATCCCTCGGGCTTTGTTAGCGCTCGGCGTTCACGGCTGGATCGCACGATGATTGCAACCTGGAAATCACCTCCAGAGATTTTCTCCGCATTCAGCGAAGCGTAAGGTAGAGTCCGCCATTATTGCGGGGGGGATATCAAGGGGCTTCTTCCCAAAGACGCGATATTCATCGCGAAATACATTTTCCGAGGAATTGAGGAACGGCCTTTCAACCGATCCCCGATCCCCGATCCCGATCTATACGGTCAAAGGACCCACAGTTTCACCCAAAATCCACCCTCTGGCCGCAAGGTCCGAAAAATGTGAAGCTTCGGAAAATCGGGGTGAGAGTTAAAGTGTCGGGAGGGTCGGAAAATGGAAGGCTTTGTAACTCGGCGTAGTGATTTTTTCAAAGACGCGATAATCCGTTTCAGAGAATTTCGGAACGGTGATATTTAAAGTTGAGAAAAGTCTAAACGTCGAAAGGTTCAAGCGTGGAAAGCCAAAATATAGAAGCATCGGGATTGTACGCTATTATACATTTTGGCTCCTCTGTGTTTCTACACCGAGGAAAATCTCATTTGTTACAGTAACTAGAAAAAATTCAGTAAAACAGGTATCGTTAAAAAAAACTGTTTGAGTATCGTTGGAATTACGAAAAACGAGGTACGCCTAACCATTTTGCGCTATCGCCGATCCTTTTTTGGTTATTGCAACGCAAAGTTAGTTTGTTCGGTTTACTCTACTTTGTTTAGGTAAACAAGGCTTTAACGCCAATTTATCGTTGCACAAGCATTAAATTTTGCAACAGTGATCGTAACGAGAAAGAATAGTATCGGATGCTAGACTTTCCGGTAAGAGCTAGAAATCTAATTTTCATTTTCTGCCTAGAACTTTATTTTTCGGTTGTGGTAAAAAATGAAAATAGTTGAGGACCGAACGGTAACCGGAACTAAAAATTTCTCTGAGTGTACTTTTTGCATACCTCGGCCCTTCTATTTTCTAATTTTCCAACATTTTTCATCCCGAAAATCGAACCGACCTGTATTTTCCCCCTGGTGTTTACCTCTTCATTTTTACTCACTCGTCACTCATTTTTCCCTCTTTCCGCGCCCAACGCGAAGCCTTGAAGTGATCTCACTACTAATGAGCGACGCCCGACTAATTTTTCTCGTCCCACGCCGCCGTTCCGGACAAAGGATAAAAGGATCACGGAGGAGGGAGAAACACGCGACTGCTTTTTACCCTCCTTTTCACGTCCCTCTTTGTCGTTCGTTATTATCCCTGTTATCATTCCCTGCTACGGCTTGTACTACTCGAACTACAGAAACGATCTCTCGTCCTTCTTCCTCGGAAATATAAAAACCCGTCAACTATTTATCTCGGCATAAACGCGCCGGCAGTTTTAAACGACGAAACATATTATGCAACAAAGTTCAATGCGTAACTGCTATTCGTTACTCAACTAATTGATCAAGTTTCTCCTTTGACGAAGAAGAAAATTCAAAACCCATGGATTAAATTGCTACTTTGAAAACGATGTTATTAATAATTTATTAAGAGACTGTCCTCGTCGATTTCGACGTTATCGTATATATATATATATATATATAAAGGACTTGAAAATCCTATTCTGCTCACAGTTCGGAACAAAAACGTTCCAACATATTTCATGTGACGTAGAAATAAAGAAATGACGTGAATTCAACGAAATCGCAACAGTCAAAATTATAATTATAGTAATTTAGAATTTTCGAAAACGAAAATATTAATTCCCCGAATGAAATTCGAACGAATAAACTTCGGTCTTATACTTTTGTAAACCTCGAACCGATTCTCTTCTCAACTTTCATCGAATCGATCTTGCGGTAAAATCTATCATCGCGATGTGCTCGCAGCCAAGCCTCTCGCTGGTTGTTTATCGTCGTTTATACGCTCGTGTATTACGGTGAATATCCTAGCGGGGTTTCGTCTCCAAGGGTTCGCTCGGCTTTTTGGCAAGACGATAAATCGCCCGTGCAGGCGACGAGAATAGCTCTGAGTAAAATTTGCGTAAAGTTGGATAAATTTTTCGGTTTTTATATATATATATATATATCTTTTCCCCTCCCATCCCCATGATCCCGTCCCGAGTTATAACGCGAGACAGGAAAGGAGTTCCAATTATCGCAACAATGATCTACGTTCACTACGATCATAAATTTCATTACCTGTAAAGCATACAACCCCGTTCTATACCTAAATATACGAGGACTGATTTATGCCGGTTAAAAAAAAAAAATCATCTCGTGCTCCAGTCTTCGAGTTCGCTTGTCATACGTAAGGGACGTGACGTAGTATACAACCGTCGGGAAATGGGGGGGGGGCATTACGTTCTAGGGAAAAATAGTGTAGCCTCGTCAAAACGACGCTGTTTCTCGCTCTCTAGGAACTCTTCGGCTGTATGTATGTACGTATATGCTCCTGTAACTACTAGAATTCTCGGAATTTATTACTCAACCACTTGTCGTCGTCACTGCATCGAGACGATGAAAACGTGCAGAGTAAAATCCATTACTGCGGATACGCTCCGTTCCTGCCTGAATGTCCAAGAATTTTTACCTGTCAGTTGCACCGGGAAGCAAACCTTCTTATACATGTGTGTGTATATATATATGTATATATGGAATAAGGTACTTATTCGGTCCGGATCCAGCATTACCTGCAGATAAAATGACCTGCCAAATCCCCGGAGGGACGGAGCAGATTTCCATCTTAAGGGATTGGGGCGGGGTTGAAGTTCCGAATTTGAAAAGTTCCGAAAGCGTCTAATTCTGAATTATTTGGTCGCGAAACTTAAAGTGAAGAAATCAAACTTTGAAGAAACATCAAAGTTTCGAATGGTCGGAAAGTCGACGGCTCAGAGTTGGGAAATGCAAGGAGAGGAAAGTTCCGAAAATTAAGATATATTCACACAGCGTAGTCTGTTCAACGAGTGGGGATGAAAAATCAGAAAGAACAGGATTCCAAGCATAAAAATATCGAAAATCCGAAACAAGAAGGATCAAAGTGGTGAAATTTCACGGAACTGAAAATTCTCGATAGTTTGGAATATCGATGTTTCAGATTTTTTAATTATCTTATTCTCGCACTTTTGGTACTTTAACTTGTCGAAGTTACGCCCTTTCGGCATTTTGTCGTTTCGGACAATTCGAAACTTTGATTATTTCGCTTCAAGTTTCGCCACCAAAAAATTCGGAATTTGGCGCTTTTGGAACTTCAACCCCGCTCCACGGAATTATTTCATCCGTATACAGCTAGACACGTTTCTCATTCTTCTCGGGGAGGAAATTCACGCCAGCACTAAAATCCCTATGAAAATGGGCTTTTATTATTTCCACGCGCGAAATCCTATATTCGGGAAATGTTCGTTTCGACGGTGTTAATATATCTGATACTCGATGTCTCCGTCGCACAGCTTTGAAAAAACGGCAAAACTTGTTGAATCTTTACTTTTCCAACAGGATTCGCAACGACGAATGAAAAATCATGAAAGTATTCGAAACCTTCGGTTTAAAAATTGCTCGCAGTACCGTTCAGCATTTCCAAAAATCCAGCGCGATTTGCGGAAAAACAATTTCTCAAAAATTCCGTAGGTATATTCGCTGCATTCGTAGAGTACCGAGTCCGATTTGCTTTTCCGGTTTTCGAAACGACGATGGTGTTGAAAGTTAGTCGAGTGAGGTTAACGCTTCTCTGGCTTCCGTTTGCACGGATATAGAGAAAGGATAGAGGCGGTGCGCAGTTTCAGTTTCGGATGAATGCGCTCGATTGATCGATGCAGGCGTCGAGTATAACTAATCTCGAATAAGCGACGTTGAATTTGGCTAATTCGGATCGAAGAGAGGAGGAGGCCGCGGGGTGTTTGCCCTGCAGCGATGCCTCCAGCCAACCGACCAACCTCCTCCGCTATTTCTGATTATGAGCGAGTGAGTTGCGAGTAGGTATCGCTGATTAACGTCGCGTAATTAACGCGACCCAACGCCCGCGTGTGTCGGCTGTATTTGATTCTATCCGCGCCGAAGAGACCGCGAGAAACCTTCGATGCCGCAGTTGCGTAATTTTCGTTCCTTCTAATCAGCCGGATTTTCGATTCGACTAGTCACGCCTCGTTAAATTCTGGCTACAACCGCGGAAACTGTACATTTAATTCAAACGGCGAGTAGATATCAGCTTTGAATGTCTGAATCAGTTTCTGTCTCTGCAGGTGACACAGAAATTTCATACATTCTTCGTCGTCTGTTTACGAATAACAGTGGAGTGTTGAAAATTTATCAAATTTATATTGTAATACATCTCTAAACTACGAAGATTTTCGTGAAAATTCGCGGTAAATGAAGACTGAAATTGTAAACCGGAGTTTAGAAATCGTTTTTTTTTTTTATTATTTCAAATCACTTTTTACAATTAGCTCGCAGACTTCTTTGAAGAAAATGCTTAACTTTTCAAAGATCAGCAAAAAAAAAAAAAGAAAGAAAGAAAACCGATCATATCGGGGCTTAAAGGAGATTACAAAGTTTCGTTAAATTGTATTTACTCACGAGTCGTATCACTGCCGCATTTTAAATCAATTAATTAAACGACCCGTGTATGCACATCTCGATTCGCAAAATCCACTGTACCTACACATTTTCTGTAACGATAGTCGTTTCCAATTATTCTCGTTTTTCAATATTCAATATTCAATACGTGTATACGTACCTAGCTGTAATTCCATTCGCGTATATCCCGCGGCGTTTTTCGTGCAATTGGCAGCCTGTTTGCCGCATGCTGCTGCTTTTGGGAGTGAAATTATTACGGAACCTCTGCTCATTTCCGCATGAAATGAATTTTTACCGGACGACGTGGCAGGGAACGAGACTTCCCCTAAATTCGCATTTCAATATGTGTGTGTGTCCGGATATTTTTTGCGTCCATTGTGCACAATAACCACGTGTACACTCGATTTAATGTGCAAACTGTTTGCCTTTTCTTTCTCTCTCGCCTTTTTTTTTCATCTTTGTTCATTTCCCTCTTCCCTTCCACTTCGCGGTAATCAGTATTTTCTCAATCGACACACCGACGAAATTTTGTTTTAAGGAAAAATAATTTTTCTTTCGACAAGAAAATTCGGTCAGAAATTAGCATACCTACCTTCATTAAAAGAAAAAACTCTGGGATACCATCGTCCTTTCTTTACGTTTCGTGCGGGAAACGTTAGGGGAAAAAAACACGGGGTCTATTTCCCCCTGAAATTTTCATTAGCATTTCAAATGCCTGACAACGCAAAACTTTCGACACAGAATTATTGAGCGACGGTGCTCTCTGCTGTGAAGAGGCATAGTTCGAATGGAATATACGCCGTGTGCCACCAAAAGTATGCAAATATCCATATCCCGGAGATACTTAATTCTCGGACAAACATCCGTATCTCTCTATCTTCCTTCGCACATACCCACACACGGACAGACTTTAACGATCTGTTTCGGAAATTATATGAAAAATAAATCTGCCGTTCAATAATTCATTTTATCGTTGGGGATGAAATTGAAGGTGACGTGTAATTATGATGATGACGATGATGATGACGACGATGATAACAAAGATGAATACATCGGTGCTTAAAATGAAAATACTCACCCATCTCTGATATATAAATATGTGCGTGCGTACGTGCCATTCGCAACTTCTCTAATAACCCGACGCGAAAAGCACACGTATCAAAAATCGATCTCTGTTCCCCGATAATCCGCAATAATTCTTCTCGAATATTGCCGGTAATCTTTCTTTTAAAAAAAAAATTGATGAATAATTTTTATACCACTTATCGACTATCGCGAATGTGACGAGGATGTTTGATTCGATTGTGTCGCTATACTGTTCCTCGGTTCGAGGAAATCTTGTCACACCCTCGTCATCTCGCCGAGTCGATAGAGGATGTAAAATAGTCGGACGTTACGCGAACGGCTTACCGCAGGGTTTCAGAATATTTATATTTCACGAGAAAGTGATATTCGAAAATTTCGATCAAAGATAGCTGGCTAAATAATTTTTTTCTTTATTTATATATATATAAGTGCAAGTAATCATCCGAAGGACAGTCTCGGGTGGTCTGCAGGAATGTGCCGGCGTAGTTCGCTTCTCATCCTCAGACGACGTCGACGGCTGCTTGCTGAGCGATCAAGTTACGGGGGCTGAAGGGCCCGGAGGAAGATAAAGAGGGAACGGAGGACGGAGTATTCGTGCAAAAAGAGAGAGGACGGTGAGAAGGACGCTCGAAATTAGCGCGACGCGACCGGAAATGAGGAAGATGAGGCGCGTTATGCGCCTACCCACCTGTGCATCCCCCACACACGTTAAGGCATTATTACTAGACACTCGCCTCTCCCCCTCATTCGCCGAGGGTTGAGGTCGCATTGATTTTGTCTAGACAGGGGCGACGTCGGGTTCCCTCTCTCTTTCTCTCTCTCTCTCTCTCTCTGTCCCTCTCCGTCTCTCTGCACACAGACCGACGATAAGGGTGGAGGGATGCAGCGGCTCTGCCCTGCACCGCGAACCGATTGCTGACGATGCCAATTCCCCCTTTATTTCTTTCGTTCATTTTACCACCAATGGATTACCCGCCGCTCTTCGTACAGCAGCGGTACTCCCTGGGATTATACAGATTGTTCAAAGACCACTTCCGCTCGCCAGGGAAGAAGTGTACGTTGATTTTGACGATGGGTTTGCAGCATCAGATTGAAGTTGGTAACGGGACGGGGTCGAAGCGATGGATGCACCGGATTCGGAGTTACTTCGCGGCGAAGCTCGAAGTAAAGAAACGAAACCTTGAAGAAATAACAAAGTTTTCGAATCGTCGGAAAGTCGACGCTACCAAGTTCCGAAATGCCGGATTTCGAAAATTCAAGTTGCGATAGAGCAAAGTTTCGAAAAAATGAGTATTTTGTTACTTGTAAAGTTTACTTTTGTGATTTTTACGTTGATGAATAAGTCCCGAACTTTTTGGTCGACGGTATAAGCGGCATGCACAGCACGTATACGATAGAACTATTTTTCCTTTTATTAGTTACGTTAATAAAAATAAAAAAATCCAAATTTGAGGTCTAGAACCGAGACTCAAAATCCGCGTTGACCGCTGTTATCAGGTGAAAAGATAGAAATACTGAGAAAATATAATAATTTGAAAATGGTAAGAGTCTCGAAGAGAAGGACCAATCGTATCGAACAAACGAATAACTTGTACTAAATCTTCCTTCTTTCCTGTATGTTTCAGGTAAGTTATACTCGACATCGAGTTACGCGTTTGCCTGCAACCTACCTACGTAGTGGCGGTAGAAGCGTTTCTTACACGACGCGTAAGTGTTCTTGACACACATACCCACCTACCTAGGTATAAAAAAAATAAATAAACAAAAAAGAAGGACCACGACGAAGACTGCGAAGCAAGAAAAAAAAAAGAAAAAAGTATAGAATAAAAAGAAAGAAACGCGTCACGGCGTGTGACCCATTAAACTAACATTCCGTCAAATATTTCCTCCCAACAAGAGTAAAGCATACATAGTTCTCCGTCTTGGCGTTGTACGTACCTGGTTTATCTACAGGCGTGTTATATTTATTTATTTATGTAGGGAACGTTGCCTGCAGCTGTCATCCAACCCGTTCACCGTGTCGCATTATTTGTCTGAGTGCAGAACGCCAGCCACGCACCCGTGTGATTACTCGATGCGGCTGGGTTCATTAATGAACGTAATTATTGCTTACTCTCGGCTCGAAGGTGGCTTTAATTAAATCAGGGCAATCGCAGAATCGCCCTGGCTAAAGCGTCCCAAATGTTCCCGTCGCGCGTTCGGCAATAATTCGTGAACCGGGTGTTGGCCTCGCAGTTCGATTTCGCAGTTTTTACGGACTGCGACAAAAGGACGATGCGAAAAAAATGAAAAAAACCAAAAAATTGTGCGGGAAATAAAACCGCTGCAGACTTTACAGAGTGCTGAGGGTGAATTTTCATCCGCGAGACGTCGTTTGGCGGAAAAGGGTTTCTCATCTTGCGCCGCTGAACCACCGGTTGCCTAACATGATTAAAGCCAGTCTGCAACTGTGCTGATTAAACGGAGCACGGATGAATGCGTATCGCGACTATTCAGTCGGTTTCGTTTGCCCGCGTAACATTCCGCCGGCCAACAAGATCAAACTGCATAATTCATGGAAGCTTTCACCTTGGAAAGCCGCGGCGTATTCAGCGAGCCAATTATCCGACTTCCCGCTTCGCTCTAAGTTCCGTCACTTCTTCCACGTCTGGACAAAATTTTCAATCGATTTTATCGCACTCTGTTCAAATATACCTTGAGGATTTTTAATGAAAGTTTTCGGTAAGTAAAGTACCGAGTTCCTTTTTTCCAATTTTACAATTCTGCTTTGATATACGTGGTATAATAGCGTTAGCGAATAACAAGCTGTACGTGTTTAAAGTGAATTCTCAGATGAGATTGAAATTTTTTTTATTTCGTTATGAAACGTCTGTTGTAAGTGGCGAAGAAAAATTAGATAAACAATTCTAAATTCTCCGTCCCGCGACGCGACTCGAATTCTATATATTAACATGTGATAAAGAAGGAAAAAAGAATTGTAATGTACATTGCAGAACAGTTTTCAATTTCTGCTTTTCACTGTCTCGAATGTAATTCTCGAAGACTCGCGTAACTGTAATTCCAAATGTTTTAAAAGCCGTATTATTCGATACACAAGATGAATAAAGATGCGAAATTCTAAAAAAAGACTCGTAGCGATAATGTCGAGCAAGTTTCTTGTTTTCTTCCTGGCTGAATTTCATTGCGAGTTCGAAAAATTGTCCCGGTCGAATTTTTGCGGTGCTGCGTTCGCGTCGAGGTGCAGTTTTGTTGTTTCCTGAAGGGAGAAAGACCGGATCCTCACTTTTCCGTCGCAGCTGCGGCCGATTCTCCTCTCGCTTTTTCTTCTTTGCTCTTCTCTTTTCATCCCTCTTCCCCCAAGTTTCGTTCAAAGTTTAATCCGCTCTTAACTATGCGAATTATTGTTTCTGCCCCCGCGGAGGCTGGAAGCCTCGGATCCTCTGGTAGATCCATTTATTCGACAAATTATACACGCAAGGCTGCACATTCTACCTCGAATCGTTCGTCTCTTTACGAAACGTCGCGTTGCTGCGGTCTTTCTATTTTCTAAAGTGAAGTATAAAAAGTCTGACGAATTCAAATGAATTTTTTCCTCCGACTCGTTGTGAAAATATTGAAAAAATTAATGTTGAAAAGTTGCTTTCGTAGAAAAAGTAGAAACCAGAAATATTGATTTAATAAATCAATTACAGGGTTGAGAAGGAATGATAAACTTTCCATTCAGTGTACGTATAAATAGCATAGAGATAGTGAACTTGATTATAGATGTGAATATTTAAATACAGTTGCATTGGCTCTTGCCCTTTTCTTGTTTCTATTTCGAGAGCTGCTTGTAGGACTTGGAACTTGATGTTTTCCTTGGTCAACCACTTGGAAACAAAATTTTGGCTATTTTCGATTTTGATTGGTGTCCGATCAAATTGAGTGGATAATAGTTGCAGACCCGGAAGAATCCCGTGACGTCAGGAGGCCACAAAGGAAGGCTAGGAAAGGAAGGTTAACGGTTCTATATAACGCGTCCGCTAATTATAAACCTTTATATATTTATAATCGAGTATGATAAAACGAATGAAACGAAGCTTCTCTGAAACAATTTTCGCTTATGATTTAGTTACGAATATACTGAGAGCCTCTGGCTAGTGAGATAACACGATTGTTTACTGTTCCGTCTCCCGAAATAACAACATGATGTTAAAAAAAAAGGAAGGAACTCCTCTTAGCGGGTAGAAAATAATTGGATTCGCCAATAAAAAACACCCCTCGCTGTTTAGCTGTTTGGATTCGCGGACTCGGGCAAGTTGCGTCGTCAAAGCCGCCTTTTTCCTAATCACGGAACTTCGGAAACTTTCGTTTTCATAGCCGCCAACCCTCCGTAGAGATCGGAGGCGGAATTCCGAGCCTGTTGTGCCTATTATTTGGGTTTTCAGGTTTTAGCGTTTGACTAGTGTTGAAGATTTATATCTGCGAAACAATATTTTTACAGCCACCATCATTGAATCAAAGTTACTTTTATGTTAAAAAATGGAAAGCTCCTTCCTCTTTTTGTCATTGACTCGTGCTGCTTGATGATAATAATTATCAACCTACAGAGGTAGCGTTCGTAACTCGTAATAAAACCACCCGGTGTCACCTTTGCAACCATGTTCAATTTTGAATGTTCGTATACTACAGAAATATGTTTTATAAAGAACATCCGGCATTTGATTTTTACTGTGGGAACAAGCGACGCGACTTTGAAAATTGAAAACTCCGTCACGAAACTGTTGAGTACGGGTTTGGCTCGCTGACCGAAAAAAGTATCGCCCAAACGGCCAACGATAACTTTATTCCGTTGGACTCGCATTAGCCATTAGACTTGGCTCAGATGGTCCGAGTTTGCCAAGCGGTTCTAAATCGCGTACCAATTTACACGAATCTGCATACCGGCCGTGCAAAATGGCCCGATTAATTTTGACAACTCGTTAAATTTAATATACATCCAAAATTACCGCCGAACGTATTTGCCGTAATCCGTCAGGCTAGCCGCGTGCATTATACGGGTATATAATGTACATGCGAAACAGCGAGCTCAACCTGCATGCGGACAATACAGTCCCAGCTCTCAAAGGGTAATTGAAAACGGAATTAAATTATTACTCGATTTACCGGATACGAGAGTGTGGAATTTTTCATGAAATTACGTGAGATTTTTAGGCAAAACTGATTTTCCAGTTGCAGTATGACGAATAAAATCATTTCGCCACACCCTTCCGGACGTATTTTCGTTCACCGCGATGCGATTCGCGGACGAAAGGTGTTTTAACTTACCGCAGACAGCAAGAATCGAAATGAATTATTTTGCAGGATGCGGGATCGCACGGAGTAACGAATAATCGAGAGTCAACGCGATGGTTAAAATTTCGCGCATTGTAGAGGAATGCAAGAATGCTGGGTTGAAAAACCGCGCAGCGTTCATTGATTCACAAATCACATTATCCGCTGGTAATCAGGTACCTACGTGACAAACCAACGATCAGTTATTAACGATCAGCCGAAAATCCGATTCGAACTTTACCGGAAAAGTTTGAATCGGGTCACCGCGGGTATAATTAATATGCCCGTATTTCGCAATATTCGTCCTTCCGAACTCGGGCTTTTTAACGCAGCGCAGGATAATTGCTGTTCACTTCCAGTACCACGCTGCTTCGAACAGTGGACGTTTGTTCTTTAAAAAAAGTTGGTTACCCAGGCTTTTCTCTCATTTACATTCAGGTACCATGATTGCACTTTACTACGACCGTCCCTTCGTTTTAACCGCTCGAACTAATTTGCATCAAAATCCATCCCGTCGTTGTCACAGAGCCACTTTTTTCCACGGTTAATTTCCGCTCCGCTACTCAGGTTCGATTCCGGTAACCAACGAGAGACTTTCAAGGTATGATTGAGTTTGGTATCAAGTTGCACCGAACCTCTCGCACGCGTCTTGACACTTACACGGTACACCGATGTTGCAAAGTTCAACCGGATCTCGTAGTGTTTCAGAAAACGTTGCGGAGTTGAATAAACGCAATTTACTCGCGGTTACCAACGACTGAAAACGCAGCAAATTTTACTCAAATCGTGAGCTTAGCAAAAACGTTGAAAAACATCGGCGTATAAAACATCCCGTGAAGTATGAACGTTCCAACGAACCCGATAAAGCGATCGATCGTGGTTCTTCTGCTCTTCGTGAAATCTTGAGTGAAAAATTTCGCGTATATTGGAAGTTTCCATCGTCGTGGTCGGATGTTGGCGTCAACCTTAGTTTTCAGGTCGTCGGTGTTACCTGCACTCCGCAAACCTGCCGTCGCATCGTCGTCCCGACTTCGGAAGGTCAGATGCGAATGATCTTTTCGAATTCATCGATCGTCGCGCCGGTAAACGCGAAGTCGTCGCATCGTTTTTCGCACTTGAGGTTGACGTGCACGCACTTCGAAGAAGTTGCGGCGGCTGATAGTTGGCCGGGTTGCAGGTCGTCTGGGAACCCAGCACGTACACATACGTTGTGTCGAATGTATAACGCATGAGAAGGTGAAAGGCCTTAACAGGCCGAGTGCCAATTCTCCTCGCGCGTATCAAGGGCGGCTCAAACCCCCCCCCCGCACCTCGGCGGGACGACGTTTTTCATTACAAACTGTATCGAGAACTCGTCGAGGAACAAAAACCACCCACCAATACAAACGGAACATCCTCGAATCCTCGAAGAAGAGGCGAGAGACCCTTCGAGGTCGGGTCGTTCGGGCACGACGACGTCCGTCGAGGTAATTAGTAATTAACTCTAAGGGATGCAAATTTCGCCAGGGGTTCGGAAGCGCCCCGGTATTAGGGGATGAAAGGTTAAAAGGGTTGACGAAACCGAGCGGTCGCACCTGTCCGATTGACTTTCGACTTGTTCCCACGATGTAATTACACTCGTGTAGGTAACTCACACCTACCCCTTTTTACGATAATCGACGAAAATTCTGAAGAAGTTTTCCGAACAGTCGCACATTTTCACGTCTCGGGTTTCAGGGATCGCCTCGAACGATAATTCGTTTCGTTTCGTCCTGGATCTGGATGGAGGTGCTCGTGTATTGTTTTACGGGGATCTACGATTCGATAGTTTACTTTTATTTTTACTCCACGACCCGAATGCTCGATCACTCGAACGCGGAAGCATCGGATACCCGACTCGCAGAGAGCCGCTCTTACTCAACGGCGTGAAAAACCTCTTTTTTTTCTTCAAAATTATCACCGGATAAATTATTACCGATGGCGTAACGTCGCGTCGGTGACATGCTTATTTCACCTCGCTCGGATCATGCCGTTCCACAGTTATTGTTCGTTGAGGTAATATAGAAAAAAAGAATGTAAAAAAAAAAAAAAAGTGACGGATAAATGATCGATCACTGGCTCGCGGAATTAAATTGCAGAATTGATATACTCCGTAACTGAAAACCTCGCGTAGTTTGGAATTGTCGGGGAATTTTAACGAATTTTTGGACTAATTCTTTTTATTTGAAACTTGAAATTTCGCATCATTCTCTCTGTTACACATTTCACGGAGTAATAAAATAAAATTGGAATATCAAGTACACAAATACTTTGAAATGAATGAAAATATAGTTTTTAGCGATTTAATTAATTGTTTCGTCTCATTGTTTTAATTTCAACAGCGGCAGATGGTGTACGATAAATTTCCATTTTGAATGTGAATAAGTCAGGGAATTTCACAGTCCGAAATTGGTGGCGATTCTGTTTATTGTTATTTATCTAATCGATTGCACGTTAGCTGCTTTGTATGATAATATCTGTATGTCGTTGATTTCATGATCGGTGTATGGATGTACCCTACCTTACCTTGGAATTATAATTTTGCAGACACTTCCGTTTGTCGATAATAATTTTTCGTTCGTTTTTTACCATGGTAATTAAGAAGAACGCGATACGGGCGCCGAATCATCCTCGACCATTAGGATCGAGTTTGCGGATTATTAAAAAAAAAAATTTTTTTTTTTTTCGTTTTTTTTCTCAACCTCCTTCAATTTCCTACGGTTCTTCTATATTTCCGTGAACGTGAATCGATCATCTTTTTCCGGGATCCAGCCAGCAACTTACCGAGGTTGAGACGGTGGTTGATGAGCTGCCTCAAGTTTTTGGGGTCAAGGTGGGAAATTAACACCGAGCGTCGCGTTTCTCCTCCTCGAATGAGCCGTCAGAGTAATTAACGAGCATTAGTCTCTCTGAACCGATGCAGTGTCGATGTAACGTCGTTAATCAATTGTAATACAATGTCTGCAGCGCGTAATATAATCGAAGAGATTTGGGATGAGATGTCGAGTGGAAGTTGGACTGTGAAAATCGTTGAACAGGTTTCGAAAACGAGCTTCGAAATTAATTTTACCATTGAAATACCTGGTTTTTTTTTTTTTTTTTTTATTTTTTTTTTATTTCGTATTCGACGTTTATAACGATTAGAATGCATGGCGACGCGCGTTTCGCATTCGGCCTCATTGCACCGATTAATTCATCGATCGATCGACGCAGAAATTCCACTCGCGTTTGACGAAACGAGAGGATGAAGAAGAGAAAAAAAAAGCAACTAATAAAATCGTATATCCGTACAGGAATGACAAACAGCTTCACGCTGACCGTCGAGTGACGACTAAATTTTGGAAAACGACCCTGAAGCCTTCGCCCGATGATTGATTAAAGTATTAATGAAAATCATCGCTGAGCGCATTGATTGACTCGTAATTCCGATCAGCCTGACGAGACCTTTGCGCGAATTTCTTCGCCTCGCTGTGTGAAATGCACAAAGTTTATTTTTTCTCATCTTTTTTATTTTCAAGCTTGATCGAATATCTGAGTTTAACGGTGTGATTTTGAACCGTTCAGCCGGTGTGTTGTTTTCTCTTTGTTTTTATTATTTTCGGCGACCCTCGGACCCGCTTCGCAAAACACAATAGAAAATCCGATATATCAGAGTGCGTTGAAAATCTACGTGGATGTATCGAAACGACGATCCCTTTTCCCTCTGCGATTTCATCCTGGGGTGGGAATAAAAAAAAAAAACAAAAAAAGAAAGAAAAGAAAAGAAAAAAACGTTGCGCAACAATTGGGGAGATGGGGAAAAAAACGGATTTTTGATAAGGGGAAAAACTCGCGCATATCGAGGGTAATAATTCGTACGGGGATATCGAATTTCGGATCTTTTTTTTTTTTTTTGAATAACGAATACGTTAAATTGAATTATGCTTATCCGAACCAAGGTATAATCGTAATTTTAGAACTTTATTGCGCAATAGTATGACGGTCATTAATATTTCTCGTTTGTCCTGAATTTCCTACCGTTGATATTATGGTGGCGAATAATGAAATCTCGTGACACAGTCCGCATTTTTGTGATACACAAGTGAATTAATGAATGAGTGCACAATGAATAATAACCATCTCTAAATATTTTTCATTGAATAATCTATGCAGTTTAGCCGACATATATATATATATATGTGTGTATATATATATATGTATATAAATCTAATATTGTATTTTCAGAAAAGCTACCGTTTCTTAGCTTATTATACCTACATGGGGTAAAAATTTCCTGAGGGACGATAATTGTGATTTTTATATCGATTTTAGAAGCAATAATGGCAAAGCATGTAATTCACGTAATCGTCATTGATCCGCTTAATTTCCCCGTCGGTTTATAAATCGTTTCCAATATATTCGGCGGAACTAATGCCTGTGACTGATACAACGTGTAACATTGATTATCGTGCAATCTTTTTTTCCCCTGTACCTGCACGGCGTGATGCTGGGCGTTCAATGAATTATGTAATTCGAAAACAATGGCGCCATTAACCATTATCGGAATCGCGTTAAACCCGTCGCGTTTCACCCGGTGTATTTTCCTCTCCGATGATCGCCTGGATCTCCTCAATCGTACACCCTACATTACGCGTACGCATCACGCATGGCGATCGCGATACCGGCCGGACAAGTTTAAATTTTATCAACCGGGAGTCTGTGTCGCTCGCATTCCTCGAACGTTTTTTAACGCGGTTAAAAAAAAAAAAATATGAGAAGAGGACCGCCAGCGAGCCGAAAATTTTATTTATCGATGCCAAGGCGGCGTGCCTTCCTGTCGTCAATAATCAATTTTCACGATGAAAAAATGTCACCTCGCAATTCGCTGCGTTGACGTTTATTGCCATCGAGCTGAAACCATTAAATTATACCGCGTATATCTGTATTGTACCTGTTATTTGTATATTTGAGGATAGCGTGATATAAATTTTTTAGGACCTGTCAAAATGTCACGAAACAAATTTCTCATATCATAAAAAACATTCCGCCGACGAATCGAAGCGACAAATAATCACGCAACGAAGAAAAAACAGCTCTTCTCGGTATTGAAAAAATTTCTGATTCCGGACACTTTATCGAACCTATTTTAATTCTTACTTGTATTTAGGTAAGAAAATATAACACCGATCCCCTCGCAGTATGAAATCTTGTTCGCGGCTGACAAATCAGATCCGATCGATTCTCTCCAGAGTGACCAAAAATAATTGATTCAATCGAAAATCCCGATTAATCGACTAGATACAATTGATTATTTTTCCTCACAATCGTTTCTGTTTGTTTTGTTTACCCTCACGAACGACGCAATAAAGTATCAATTTACGTGATCAAAGTATCAATTATTATTAGTTATACTTGAAATTGAAAAATATTTCGAACGAAGCTGTAAATTGTAAAAAAAAAAAAAAAAACAACTTCTCCACTTGAATTTTGGTTTCAGATGCACAAGTTTGACAAAATAGATTGATCGATTCCTCCGATTATATTTATCCCAGACTGGCCATCGCTACCAGCTATATTCGCAGCCTAGCGCTGCACGAATCCGCCATGCGAAACATTTGCATAATAGAAATATCTCCCTATGGCTGCAATGCACCGGCGCCCGTTACGCTTCAGGGTGCATGCATTCGCCGACCACCCCCGAGTCCCTCCGCACCTCCTTTACAATTGTTATTCCACTTGCGCTGCCTCCAGCTCATATTCTTCAAGCTAAGCCCGGAACAAACCGGCCTCGAGTTATGTCTGTACGTAAACGTACGTACACGTATACATATACCTACGTTTGTGTGTGTGGGTGTGGGTGTCCGGGTTTCAGTATGCACGCGTTTCCGAGACGAGAAAAGGTAGGAAGAAAAGTACCCGAGTCGGTACGAAATTCATAATCCCACCTTGTTTTTTTTCTTACCCCGTACTTTTTTCAACGTTTCACGTGTCGTGATGGAAATTCGTTTTTCTTCGTTGTTTTTCTACTTCGTTATTCTTTATTAAAAAATTTATACGGATTATACCGTGTTTTGCTTGTCACGATTTATCCCTGCGCGTGTCTTGTACAATTAATTAATGTGTTTTTTTACTAGGTGTAGGAAAAAAATTTCAATTACCAATCGAATATTAACAGAAAAATTTGTACAACAATTTAATATTCGCAGAGCATAGTCTTGTCTTATTTTTTATGATTTTTGCGAGTATACTAAGATCTGCAGCGGGTGAATTTTTTAGCGGTACGCGGTATAACAATGTTGCGAATCCGTGATTTTCCACCCTTATTGAATACCAGCTAAAAGCTACTCTATATATGTGTATATATACGTATCTGTATTTTATATATATATATAAAACATCGGATTACTGGGTAATTTCGTTACGTACGTAGCACATCGTGGTGACGTTATTTCAGTCATATTTCATCCCTCGAATGAGCTCCGCAGTTGACGTCGTAATATCGTTGTACAATTTCGATATTAGAAGGATTTCGTTGCACGTTACATGCGTGTAATAATCATTATTGCACGTTCGGTACGATTACCGTTACAAATATAATATTTGGATAATAGTTTCATAGTCAAGCGTTATACATTATTCATGTACTGGAAATTAACGCACGTTTCATTTTCCTAATGCGTTTGCATTTAGAAACGAGATCGTAAATATGCTGGCAACGTTTTTGTGAATCTCAACTTTGTCGAGAAAAGACATTACCCGACCATATTTGAAATTTTTACGAGATCATTATTTAAGAATGTATATATATATATATATATATATATATATATATATATATATATATATATATATATATATAATGTATTCAAGTATTGCGAATAATTTTTGCAAACTTTCCGAGATCCCGCAGGGGTAAAAATTTTATTCCAAAAACTTACGATCAGGGAGGAGGTACGTAGGTCGTAATAATAAATTGGATGCATTTCCCATTTGCCTCCTCGGGCGGTCTGATCATTTACCGGAAGTGGCTACTTGCCGTACGGAACACGCGGCCAGGCAATATTTTCGTTTAACGTACGCACGTGTGCCTAGGTATGACATGTATAGGCGAGTATGTGTGTGTGGGTGTGTTTTGTATATAGGTATATATATACGCAGAATCCCTGGGAAGTGTGAAACGCTCGGGATAATAAGTTTGGAAAATTTGGGCATATGACGGTGTCTCGAGGCTCCGGCCTCGGAGGGAAAAGGAGGGAGAAGAGAGTAGTCGAGAAGGCACTCGCGCGTGAGGCTTCTCTCGAGCTTTTCCAACTTCAAAAGCGTCCCCGAGTCCCTCTTTACCTCCTCTCACTCTCACTCTCTCTCTCTTTCTCTTTCTCTTTCTCTCTTTCGCCTCGCGGGATGCGAAATCTGCATCCGTGGCTCGACTATCGATTTCTCGGGTCACGGTCGAGGACCTTCCGGCAGCGTTACCTCATCCGTCGCCGAGAAGAGAAAGGGGAAAGAGAATTCGGACTCGAAGCTTCCCCATATATATATATGTGTATGTATATGTATGTATATGTATATATGTACGAGAAACCCCCACGAACAACACCCACGCAGCTCATAACGCGTTACGAACGCTACTGACGAGCTCCGTAATAACCGAGGAGGAAGAAAAAAATTCTCTGCAGCATTCAGGGGTGGATGTACGTATGAAAATGTTCGCGAAAGCTTGTAAAGCTTTGTCCGGTAGTTCTCGGGTATTGAGCAGCTTTCATAATGTCTCAAGACTAGAAACTCTCGCTTTGTGTTGAGACGGAATTCGACACCCTTTTCATTAATTTCAATACGATGCTATCGATAACGGCAATTTGTCAAATTTATCTTCGAGTTGTTAGGATAATTTTCCTGAACCTTAGAAGAGGGGAAAAAAATTGCGAAAATTGCAATCGTAAAGAAGTGACTGGATGTTGATTTTTTTTTATTCAAATTTCTTTAAAATTGTTGAAAAATCGATGTACCACGTTGGGTTGTTTTGTTCGAAAAACTGTTTTTCACAGATTTAATGGGACAGATTTTTTTCCGTTCATCAATCAACATCGGTGCAATCGTGAAAAATTAAAACGAACCAATAGCGACGTGATGATAGTAAAAAATATTGTTGTATTTAGAGAATCGTTTATCTAAAAAATATCGATTCATGATTCACAAATCTCACTAATCGATATCAGTTTCAGAAACTCTTTGAACGTTGTTTTTTCATTCGTTAGTCTGAATAATCGACTCGTTGCCTATTTTCAAAACATAACCCATTCGTGTTTCGATGTCGTGTCTACCGATGTTGAAAAATTTTCATCCATACCGTGTCCGTCAAACGCACGCATCGCAGGGTGAAAGTAAAACGAAGAATAAATCCGACACAGGTATAATAATGCTCCGCAGTAATTCTTGCCGTAGAGAAAAATAGCGAATGTATGTTACACGTGTAAAAAATTTTCTTTCCTACGTAACTACATCTTCCGTGAAATTATTCGCATTCCTTCACTCACTTACCCACGCAAATGTACAGTGCTTAACTTTAATCGCGCTTGTTTTCACGTCATTTACATGTCACAGGATTACGCGCACGCACACACACACACAAACACACACACACGCACGTATAACGCTCAACTCTACGCTTATAATGGGAAACGAATCGCGTTTATAATGTATAATAAAATTGCAGCTGGTGCCCGCGTTCGGGTTTAATTCGACTAAAGATTATATTCAAACGGTGATATAAATCACATCGAAACATTGTTATTGGTTATCGAAGAAATCCCTCGCCCATTTCTTCTTTTTTTTTTTATATACATATTCAATTCTTTTGTGACAGTTGTTTATACGAGGACTCCGGGGAGAATTATATATTTCCTCCGTTACAGGATAATAATAAACCCGTTTACCTGTATAAAAAAAACAAAAAACTTTGACCAGTTTTTCCTCTTTTTCATAGGGAATGAGATGATATACCAATTTCCCGCAAGTTAAATATCTGTATCGCTTTGATTATTTTTATTTTTTGTCTTCCTTTTTTTTCTACAATCTTTACTACCGACTAGAGAATTTAAATCTGAAATATCAAAAATCCGTTTGACGGAGAATTTTTTACAGTACCGCTTGATCGACGATGAATATAGGAAAAAAAAAACATACACGCGCGCGCATTAACGGAAACAGAGAGCGAAACTTGGGATGCAGTTAGGAAATTTTGGGACTATTTAAATGGCGAGAATTCCAGCATGTATAACACATATCCGACTGTTTTGATGCGCGAAGTTCAACATCCGAGTCGGATTTCATTCCGACGGTGAAAGTGGACAGAATTCGATGCGAGGGAGAGCCCTTGCCCTACACCCTCCCCTCTCTCTCTCTCTCTCTCTCCTCTCTCTCTCTCTCGTCGGTCGAAGACTCGGCGTCCCGACGCCTTGCGCCGCGTCACTCAACCCAACTCGTGATTCACTCAGTTCCGTCGGTGCGGCTGCCTGGAGCAAGTGCGTCGACGTATCGTCGCGAATTCCCGTGATTCCCGGTTTTGCAGATATCTCAGCTGCCTCGCGGTTTATCGTCGGTGTTCCGAGGGTGTGTCGCCTTGTTTTGTTTTTCTTTAACACGGAAATTCCACGACCCTGTGCGTCGCTGATCAGGACGCTGCACCCCGCCCTGAAACGCAAACGGAAACCGAAGGGCGAGGGCTGGGATATCCGTGATCAAAGTGCCTCTCGAGAAGAACGATTTTCTACCTTAAACGTGCATCGCTTATTTTCCCTACCGGATATCTGGGATCGTTGGATGATTAGCCGAGAGGTAAGAACGTCTCGAAACTTGAGGCGTGAGGAAAAATAATTGAGTATCATTTTGGCAAGCGGGCGTTTCGGTTTCATCGCGAAATGGATCGTGACTTTTTTTTAATGGTAATCGCTCTTGTTTGTGCTTTTGTCGAACTATGTTTCGCGCAATGTTTTATTCATCGTTGAGCCCAAATCTTCGCCCGTGTTATACCCTCGTAGATTCGTTGTAACGTGTAACGCACAACGTGAGTATGCGGTATAAGTTGGCGAAACGAGAATTGTACAGGGTGTACGTACGAAGAAAAGGGTCGACGACAATGATAAATCACAAGACGTAGAGGAATAAAGGTACGGGGGGACACGATGCAACAATCTATGTATTCCTTTTTCGTCTTGTATTGACAATTTTTGTGAAAGGATTTTATAACAGGATTGAAAAAATAACGCTGTTACGTTATCGGTACGAAACTGTTTTCATGATCGGTTTTTGCCGAGATCAGGTATTGTTGTTATTTTTTACCCGAACATTAAAGCCGGCGATGCGATGGCTGCAGGGTATTCCTTGTAACAATTTTCATCCCGTTTTATTTATCATATTTATTGTTAGGTGAAACAATAACAAAATCCAAAAAAATTGGAGACCCATTAGTGTGTCAGCTACGATTGCACGATTGTTAATAACTTTGAAAAGATCCCATTATTGAATTATTTCTGTAACGAAAAAACAAAAAAAAAAAAAATCGCATCGTTTCACCGATTCTGAAAAACCAGTACTCATATTATTGTAAAATGAATTTTTTTTTCTTCATTTTTATTATCGCCGAAGAACGACGCGCAGGAAAACATGCCAGCTGCACGAACGCCAAATTGTAAAGATCAGTCGATGTTTTTTGTGATTTTTGACCGCGAGCTTTGGTATGCCAATTAAACTCCTCCCCGTGCCCATTATATTCTATTCGGTACATTCGGTTTTCCAGTGGTACACGGAATTTATATTACAATCGACAGGATTTACATATACATAGGGCATTCCGTGCCAACTTGATCTGCCGCCAACCCCCACCGTCTCCGATTTTTCACTTGAACTTTAATTTACTATATCGGGGTTCGAAAAAGTAACCCCTAAATTATATTGACTTTTTTCTTTTTTTTTTTTTGTTTTCCAACTCCGCTTAAAAGCTTGTTTTATTTTCGCACTAATTTATATTCCAATATCCGTCAATCGTGCGACAAAATGAACAAAAAAAACATTCCCTTCCATTTGAAGCTGTGGCGAAGATTTTTTGTATTAACGATTTATACGCGCGACTGATCGACGTTGGGATATAAATTATTGCGGAAAATAAGAAAACTCTTTAACCAGTGGGGGGAAAAAAAAAACTGAAATAATTCGAGGGTTACTTTGTCGACCCCTGAAACACCGTGTTAAAGTCCAAGCAAAATTGGAGATGATGAGGGTTGGCATGGAATGCCCCACATAAAAAGATCACCGACGGTACGCGTACCTGAGTTATTCTCTCCGTTCGCCTGCAATCCCTGTGCATGGTTCATGCATACGTCACATCCGTTTCCGATGTCGATCATTACGGTTCCATACGAGTTTTCAACCTCCCTCGTCGTACACGCACAGCCATTAATAACGCAGCTTATGTCGAACAATGATCGTTACGATGCAAAAAAAAAAAAACAAAGATAGTTTCATGGTGAAATGCGTTAAGTGGAATAAATACGATACGACAAGTTTTCTCTTCTTATAGAATTGCTCGGAAATACCCTTTTATATGAACATTTTCCGCGTTTCTTTAATCCACGTGTATTCAATCTTGAAGAAAATGTGCAAACTTTTCCGTTTCAGTATAACATGTAATTACCCTTTCTCCAGCGATACATACATACATACATACATAATTCGGTCCGTGTATACGTGCACAGGGTATTGAATAATTCAATATTCATCCTTTGCGAAGCTCGTGCTGCTTTTGATTATGCTGATGCGAAAAGTGATGGGTTAAGTTTTGCCCTAGTGGCTGTGAGTATTTTCTTCCATACGCCATACCGCCACATGGGTACGGCATATCTATGCGTATAAACGTCAGCCGAGGCTGATTGTGAGATGTATTAAATTTTGCAAACCTGCTTGCACGGCAAAGGTTTTCATTCGCAGGAATCCCTCTGTCTGAAAATCCCGAGTCTTGTATCTAGTTACACCTTCTTTGAACTTTGACGTTTTTCGCTCGACGGTTACTTCGCTGCCGTAGCTGTGACTAGACGAGAAGAATTTTCCCAACAATACGTCCCTCCGATTCGTCGAAGGGGATACGTTTGCGGCTTGACGTAATGAAAATTGAAAAAGACGCCGCTGCGATTAATTATTGTCTGACCTGAGAAGTATAATTGGAAAACATGTGTACGTATACAACTCGTGATAAACAACGGAGACTGGACCTCTCATCTATATGCATATCTATATACATGCATGTGTGTATAATACGTAACGCGTGATATCGGTACGTCCGAAAAACAAGCAATTAGCGGTACACGGGGGGTAATATTGTTGGCAAACTTTATACGGTCTGGATTACGAGGTGCAAAAATTACAACATACCAGGCGACAAATTAAACGTGCGGCAGGATTAATGAAAGAAATGCCAATATAGTGAGTCACGCCGCAAAGTCTGAAACCTTGCCCCCCACCCCCCAGATACTTTTGTGCTTCGACACAGCGAGGCAATTTCAAATTTGGCTTGCTTTCAAACCTCGAGTTTTGTGTACGCCGCACGTGCGACCGTCTATCACCTATACCTACATTCATTATCCATGTAAAACGCATATATATGTGTGTGTATATGTATATACATACGGCATGAACAGTGGACGTAGTATTTTTCACGGTGATAAACAATAACCGAAGATAAACGTGATGCATTATGCAATCGGCGATACGACGAAAGCTTCCCTTGCAGGTAGGCAACACCAATCGAGATAAACCAAGATTAAATGTGTCGAGTTGTTATTCACCTCCATCTCCGATTTCGTAATACGTCTTCCTTCTCCGGCCTCAACGTGTGCACGTGATGTATACATTCGTACATTCGTACGTAATATACTTACACGTAGGTATATATACTTCTACAGTAGAAATTTCCCCGGTGTTTTCCGATACGTATAAATTATCCTGCAAATATGAAATGCAGAAGAAGAAAGGTGCGCGTGATATAATATACAGTTTTCACACCTTTGTCAATAATCGTCGTTGTGTAACATGTATTATTGTCTCTCGAAGGATGACTTTTTTCCACTGTCTCGTTTAATTAAACGTACGCCGGATTTTTGCGTGTGTTAAGAAATTTTTTCATTACTTTTTGGCTGATTTATTTAATGATGACAACAAAAACAACGGTAATGACAATACTGTATAATACTCGTCGTGAAAGAAATCCGCTTCTTTCGCGCTACATAATTACTCCAACGTTCGTTTAACGATCCTTCTCTTTTATTTTTCGCTACGATATTTATAAACTCTCGGGTTTATTTCTGACAGCGAAAGGAAAAAGGAAAGAAAAATGATAAACGTACAGTCGTATATTGTAGTTATTCTTATATACTTTATGAAATATTGCCGAGTAAGTATTGAAGCTTCGTTGTACGGACACCAGGTGTGGCAATCGGTGAAAAGGCTCATTATATTTCGATATTCCGCGAGCGAAGTCGTGTTTCGTAAAAATTGATACGCGACGTTCATCATCCTTCGAGATATATTATAAGAAATTTAATTTAAACTTTTCCGTGACATTTCTCGCCTCTGTACGAAGTGGGCAGTAATCTTTTTTTTTTCTTTCTTCATCACTATTATTATTATACTATTCTATAATACTTCGAACAAAGTGGAATAATAATTTGCTTTCATGCGTTCAGTAATGAATTTCTTATCCCTTGGAAAAGTTTTTCTAACGCGGCACTAATGATCGTCACCGCAAGGACTTTATAAACGAAATATCGTCATATTTCATATAACGGGATTTTATTACAGTTACAATTTATTCATCCATGATCAATTATATTTTCCGATCAGATTTCCTCAATAGGGGGAGGAGGCGGGGAGGGGGAAGGGGGCCTGAAAATACTGCAATCGCTTGCTCAGTGACATTTGAAATAAATGGTGTTTATTAAACGTGCCAATTTTATCATTTCGAAGGTTCATCAACTCATTCTGTATTTATTTATTTGATTGAATGATTGTAATTAATGTTCCGTTTATCTTTTTTCTTACAGGTAAGTTGCTCCATCGAACAGAGTTATCATGATTTCCAGTCGACGATCGAGTCGTGAGTAAATATCGTTTCGATTTATACATTTCTTTTCGTATTTTTTTTTTTCTTTTTTTTTTGTTTTAATTTGAAATTTCAATCATTTTTACGCGAATACACGTGAACCGATATTGTTGTGTTATTTATTTTATCGAAACGAGACATCAGACAGGTAAAGTAATGAGTTTTGTGGAGAAAAAAATTTACGAAAAGCAAGGATAAGATAACTTGATATACAGGACATTTGTTTTAAACCTATCGGGTAGCGGATAATCCACTCAGATATAGGTTGCCGGGTTGCTCTCGGAAGTGGCAGGCGATAACTTGGGGTCAACCAATAAAGTAAGCCAATTAAACCGGCGGTAAGACTTCTTGATTCAATTTCCCGGGCAAAGAGGATTAGCCAAACGGAAAAACGGGGACAATATAAAGCAACGTCAACCCTTTTCCGTTTATGACGCAACTTGCGTTTTGAAATATATATATATGTGTAAATTGAAGTAAAAAAAAAAAAAAACAAAAAGTTTTTAAAAAAAAGTTTACGTATACTTTGAAACAACTGATTTCTTGCCTCCCTCAGAAATTCTAAGCGTTACGTTCTCGAGAAATCCGACGAATCTGGAATTGTCGAGAAATTTTATAGCTACGCTGTTTCAAGAGGGTGTATAAAAAAAATGTAATATTTTCAAATCATTTTAGTAGACACTCGGAATTGAACGTCCTTCTTTCAATCGTGTAAATTCATTCCTCCAACTTCCAAGACGAGAGAGAGTAAACTCTGAAAATAAATTTGACAGTTGATTGACTCGATTGAAATCTAGCTTGAATCTAAAATGTTAAAGCTGCGGGAGTTTATTAATAGATACTCGTCTGTCACACCAGCCGTGACTGAGGAGATTAGACGGTTTTTGGAAACCAATTCCCCGTTACGTTTGTGCGAAGGTGGAAACGATGCGATCATGCTTTACGTTCCCTGATCTAATTACCGAAAGGCTGTTGACGTAACGATTGAAAGATTCCGACGTTACACGCTGTACACTGAGAAAAATTTCAGTTGTTACAGTAACTAGAAAAATTCAGTAAAACAAGGTATCGTTGAAAGAACTGTTTGAATATTGTTGGAATTAGGAAAAACGAGGTACGCTTAACCATTTTGCGCTATCGTCGATACTTTTTTGGTTATTGCAACGCAAAGTCAGTTTGTGGGGTTTACTCTACTTTTTTAGTTAAACGAGGCTTTAACGTCAATTTATCGTTGCACAAGCGTTAAATTTTCGCAACAGTTACAAGAAAATATAGCAACAGCGATCGTAATGAGAAAGAATAGTCAACGGATAGTATATTTTTTGGTAAGAGCTAGAAAACTAATTTTCATTTTCTACCTAGAACTATATTTTTGGATCGTGGTAAAAAATGAAAACAGTCAAGAACTGAGCGGTAACCGGAACTAAGAATTTCTCTCAGTGTAGGTGGATTGTACATTTCCATCCGCGCCTTTCGAAATTCCCTTTCACCCGCCGTAACCTTCTGCGTTATTTTCCGTTTCTTAGAAACTCAATAACTTGCAGATGGTAGGAAGGAGAAGTGCGTAGCAAGTAGAAGGAGTGACGGACGTTTTTTCTTAACAAGCCCCGATGCTGTTCCCATGCTTTTCACCGGCAACATTTTTCCCTCGAGATCCCTTTGTACAATCAACAGAAACGCCTCCAGCACCGTACGTCGGCTTTGTCTTGAGCGCGAACGCGATTTATAGATGCAGCAGGTTCTCAGAAAATTACTTGAAGCAATTTCCAATTAACCGTGAGGTGGCGGAAAAGGAGACCGTTTAAACGGTTGGGTACCGAAAGATAACGGCGATAACGAGGAGGACGATGGACGACGATGACGACGACGATTCCTTCGGGGAATCCCTTTCTCCTTGTATTTGAAAACTGGATCTTACAAATCGAATTAATTAACGGCAGTCGTTTTCACCCACCGAGACGCAGTGATCGTCTTATTGACGTATGCCTTGGATAAAAGACATCTTTGATTACGGAACTACGACGCCTTTTAGTCGATTTGTTATTTGCCACAGCGTCAACCAGTGTTGAAATCAACCGCCATCCCACCCTTAAATTCGATGAGCTTGAAGTCGGTAACTGAAATTTAGTCAGCAATAATAAACAAAACATACTCATATTTTGAAAAGACAACTCTTCCCGATGTTTTGTTACGTTAACGTTACTGACATCAGCCTCGTTCAATTCGGGGGTTTTCACATCTGATTTTACAAAGTGAATCGTCAAGTGAAACGCGTCACGTCCCATTCTCTCTAATTCTCTTTCTGTCTGTCTCGTTCGGACATCTTGACGTGAGCACTTTAAAGGAAACTTGATTTCAAATACTCGGTCCGTTTGAATTTGAGGTGGTCTTTGATACACCGTTAAACATTAAAACCTCAACAGTCTCGAAGAACGGGGCAATCCCAAAGTGTTGGAGGCCGATCTGTAGCAGAGCCAGTTAATTATTTTACGCTGATACAAGGTGTAAATACATCGGTTTTGGTCACTTTGGTACCGGTTGTGAGCACCGTTTTATTCGGTTGTCGCTCTATTCGTTACCTTTGGTTGAAGGTTGTCTACGCTGACACTAATTTTTCGACAATAAAACATGCCAGGTATTAAAATTTATTTCTAAAAAAAACTTGCTGCTGAATAAATTGCATTTTTCAGACACGATGATCAATTGCGTAATAGAAGAAATCAAAGGTTAGATTGAGAAATATAAAACTTTATAAAGGTGGCCACAAATTATGCGTACGTAACATTCTACGCTCCTTAATATCAATAGATGAATAGCAAGACTTTTCTGGATCTACGGCAAAAACTAATTGTGAAAAGAAAGATAAAAATATCACTGTTTTCTATCCATTAATACCGAAAACAGTTGATTCGAGCACTACAGGAAATAAAAAAACGGACTATTGTAGAATCGGTCGTATCAGCATATCCGGTATCGAAATCACAAAAGTATTTAATATAGGTGCACCTACAAATTGAAGTAAAAACGAATACATATTCTGATAGGAGAGAGAATTGATAAACGAGGACACCGAGTTTATACGTTACATCGTTAACCGGCATCCGACATAGCGTGGAGAACGAATTTGTCTTACCGTAGCAGCGAGTTGAAGTAAATAGCCTTATCTGTTTTTGGCAAAGCCACGAGGACGAACTTTCAAGCTTGCTAATGGACAAACTTGCCCTTACGCTTAATATATAAAGCCGAGGAGCTTGCGATGTCACGGATGAGAGTTGCATCAACGGTCTCTCCTCTTCTCTCGTCTCATCTCGTTTTACTTCCTCGTCCTCATCTCTCAACTGTGACTTCGACGTCGAGCTACCGGAGTGACTCACAATCAGGGAGGATCTTTCGGGGGTTTAGCACGGGATGTCCGGAGTTGTAACGTCGGTTATGAATACAAATTTATTCCTTGGAAACGACGACGACCATGCCGGCGGTAGTTGATACGGCGTGGATGAGAAATTCAACGAGCAACTAACGCGATCGTCTGTTTCTACATCAAGGTGTAATATGCCAACACGTGTCGCGACACCGTGTCAACGTGACAGCTACGCCATGAAACTCATCAACGTCCGAAATTGATTAAACGGAGCTTGTCGGCGAATACGTGAATAAATACACTTTGGTAGTAACTGTCGTGCTTATTCGCATTTTCAAAAGTACATTTTCAGGTTCTCGCTTTCGCTTTCCAAATCCCAGACAAGAAATTTGATACCCTTTTACACATGCAATGACACAACGCCGTTGTCTTCAACATGGTTGTTTCGACAAACTTTTTACTCTGTCCATCAAACGGTCAGATACAGTCACATGTGAAGCTAGTTTTCCACATCCACCGATAGCGAAACGTTCAATGGTATTTAGAAATCAGTCGATGGTGTAAATGATGTTTTGGAAAACTTATCGCAACCTTTTAGTGCAGAAGATTGAAAATAATACCGAGAACGAGCGAACTCTGAGCGAAACTGACTCAAAAGTAAATTCACAACATTCGAATATTTCGTTTAAGCGAAATTGACAGCTGACAAAAATATTCCTCACTGCGTTCCACGCTTTGTCATGGAAAATACGAAGGACAAGCATTACGTCCCGGTGAAATATACTTACATCCGCGTGAAAAGAGTACGTGCAATTTTTACTACCAGAAGAGTGCAGGCGGTCTTCCGTTTCCGGATTCGCGCGCCGTTCGCAACCTCCGATCCTCCTGGTATAATCCTGGTTACGCAATGGGCAACGCGGTTTTCGCTTCCGCAAGAAAGGGAGTGATACTTCCAACAAGGGGAATATGAAATGGCTTCCATTTATTGGCCGCGCTGAATGGATCAACGGACATCCGCTGCTGCACGGATGGATAGATGCGGAGTTGTATTCCCAGGGGACAGTTTAACGACAAGTACGCCGATGCTTTCTCTCTCTCTCTCTCTCTCTCTCCTTCCCTCTCCATCACGCTCAGGCTCCGTTTAACCCTTCTTCGTTCCAGGCGTTTTTCTTTTTTCACCCACCTCGTTCCGGAGGAACGTTGAAGAGAAACTCAACGAGAAGAAGAGGGCGCTGCCCAATTGTCGTTGCGGAAAATAAATTCCCCCGACGACGAGAATCCCGGACTCTTCAGATACCTACCCGTATTTACTTCCCTCGTTTTTCTTTATTCTTTCGTTACTTCGAGTTCTTTTTTCTTTTTTTTTTATTCTTATTCTTCTTATTCTTCGCAATTTCTTTAGTAGATTTCAGCCCCGGGGTTCGTCTGTATCCTACACGGAGCAATTCGTTGTAAATTTTTTTCCCTCACTTTCTTCTTCCACGTCTTCTTTTTCTCTCAACTTTTTTTTCCCCCCCTCCTCAACCCTTACATCATCTCGTATTTTTCGAATTTATCCGACCGCAACCCCTCGGCTGAGATCCTAGGTATTACGCACCAGGACCAAATAAACGGTGCGTTTATCCATCTTACCGAACCTGAATTCGAAATCCTCGAGTCGGCAACGGGTGAGAACGGACCTTGCCGCTAATTAAAACCTTCTCCGATACTTGTTTCAAAAAATAAAAAGCATTCATTTCCCAACATTATTTTCACGGAGGCGAAAAATATCGTCCTTAAAATAATAACAAGATTTTAAGCGATGCTCTGTTACCGGGACCAGCTGAAATGCAAATTGGCGGATGAACACCGTAAACAAGCTTATATGGGTTTCCGTCGCGGGATCCTCTCGCGCTGCAACGCCGTTGTATGGATAAGTATGTAGGCGTAAATACCCCTGTGTATACACTATTTACTCATACATATGTATCCACCTGCTTTCTCGCGATTATACTCGGGGTATGATTACAAACGGACGGATGCCTGCCACGTGGGCGGAACCCTGGTTTATACCGCTGCCGAGTAGATTTGCATAATAATTTCCCTTGTCCGGCTTCTATACCTACGTCGCTGGCAGGGAACCACCCCTATGGTCAATCTCACCCTTGCTCCTCCATGGCTTCACTCCGCTGCGGTAATTCGCGTTTACTCAACTCTGCCGAACGATGCATCCGCTGATTAGTTTCCAGGTATAAACGAAGCGATGAAACAGCGAGCGACGTTTAGTACACTGGTTGAAATATTTACTTTCTTGATTGAGTAATTGTTAGATATAATTTACTCGCTTTCCTTGATTTCATTCGTTCGATTATTAATTTCATTCTCATTCGAATAAGGTGTATTTTAGTACGTTAAATTTTCTCGAATCAAAGCATTCAAGGTTGTGTTTGATTCAGGTTTTTTGTTTTTACCAATGACGAGTGAATATCGATCAAGGACTAATAAAATAGTGTAACATTTTTTTACTATTCAAATTCTGTCAAATTTAACCAGATCGACGAAATGTTGTACGAATTAGGTGAATGTTTTAGGAATTTAACATGTTTCAATTATTTGAATGGTCCTTTAGAAAATCGAGATGGGAACAGATGTTTGCGGTCGTGTTGTAATTTAAGACGGTCACAGAGTGTAATAAATAACAACTACCGTGGGAGGGTTAAAGATAACGGAACGTCCGTCATATCAGCTGCAAAACCCGGAAGTCAGCGAACGCTTCGGAACGCGAGTCACGGCGAGGTAAAGTTGAGGAGGGGGGGGGAGGAGGATGAGGAGGATACCAAAATGGCGACAGCTGCACGTAATCTGATCAGCATTGCTAATTGAGACTCGTTCGCGCGGTCGCGACGCTCTCCTTCTTCCTCCAACCTCTTTCTTCGTATTAACTACGATCTCCTTTTTCTCTATTATTAACACCCTCGCCTCCTCCTTCTCTTCCTATATTCGCTTCGCCCTGGCGTGAGATACCCGTGCTCCGCAACTCATCGTTGAATCAACTTTATAAGCATGTATAAAGCAAAGTTTTGGCTACTTCATTATACCAAGTAATCCACCGTCGCAACGCGTTAAGGATATTCGAAGAAGCTTTTTTTACCGTCCAAAAATTTTGCGGAGGGTGGGGAAAAGGTCGTTCAGACATTAGGATCTTGTGTACTTTAATTTTCAATGGGAATAGCGCGGGGATTGCGTGTTGGATCGCTTGGCGTGAAAAACATCGACTTGAAAATAAAGTATATTCTTATACTTATTACATGTAGAACGCATTTCTTGACACTCGTGGGTGATACTCGCGTTCTAAAAATTCTGTGTTTTTTCAACCAAATGTGCGTAAATACGTCCTCAAATTGTTTATTATTATTATTATTATTTTTTTCTGTTTTTATATTAAAAATTCAATTTTCCCGAAATTAAGAATTCACCAATAACCGAACCTGCGAAGAAACCTGTACACCTGTATAGGAGAAAAAAATTAGCAGCGAGTAGCCCGGTAATACAAATGTTTGTACGTTTTTTTTTTTTTTTGTTTTTTTTTCAAACCGTGTTCCCATTCCTGAAGGAATTGTTTCGCACAACAGGGGAAAACGATTTCTAAGAAAGACAGGGTGATTTGTCCGCCAGGATCCCATCTGCACGGTTTTATCGATACCGGGTCTCAGAACGGTTTATTCTTCTTTCTCGATTGAGGAAGATTTTCCAAGATGGTGTAACGTTCGAGTCTACAGACCATAAAACAATCGCACTCGATTGAATTATGACCGTCGCCAATCGGGTCCCGATAAATGTCGAGCTGCATCATCCTATCTCGTTGTCAGTCTTCGCCAATTCTAATTTCTAATAATCCTCGCGGCCTACTCGTTAAAAAAAAAAAAAAATCGGTGTGAATAAAGGCGACTATTTGTTCGGCAGAATCCCGGCGGACTTTCTCTAACAGGTAAATGATGGCTGGAGATCAACTCGCGACTGCGATGAGCTCAGGGGCGGATTTTCCGTCTCGATGGCTTCTTCTTTTTCTTCTTCTTCGGTCCATTTTTTTGTTTTTTTCTCTCTTTTTTCTTCCTTCCTCCTCACAGTTTAAGGAAGTTTTCTCACCCGGATTAGACCCGCTATTCAAAGTATAACAAGTCGAGCTCTTCACCGCTAGTTTATCATAACGTGCCGTGTCATTTCTCTCTTCTTTTACCGGAAGTCTTCAAATTTTAGTAGTTGACTTCTCGCGAGGCGCCGCACATTTTTTTGAATACATTTCACGAATTGTTGAACTTGTTTCCAGGCATTTTTCATCAATTTACTCGACCGTTATATTTTACTTGTACAAATTATGACTTCAGATTCGTGATTAGCGCCCTCAAAAATCCCCGAATAACAAAATTGAGGCCAAAATATTGATTGGAAAAATGCGTGACCGAAAGGGCCGAGCGAACGAGATATTTAGAAGCTGCCCATCGTTATATCGCAACTACGCCTAACGTTGCACGCATCTTGCGCGTACAGGGCGTCGTTTGGCTTTGAGTTTTTTCCTCCAGGAACGGGATACAATGGAGGAAACAGCGAGGCGAGATTTAACCTCGAGGACGAATAAAGCCCTACGTATAGAGAGCTTGGCGTTCAGGTTTTCCATCCCTCCGCAGCACCCACGCTGATATATATTATTATGCCCCCCGTTTACGGGCGGAGAAGGCCGGGATGTTCATACGAGTGCCTTCCATCCAGCTCATGCCTCATGGATGTTGTCGGGGCGCGTGATGAAAGTTTTTAGTGCCTTCACTTTTTCTGATAAGCTTAGAAGCCGGGGCAGCAAACCCTACTCGCTTATACGCCTCGAGATATTTTTTCGGGATACCTATTCTCCTTTGACCTAAATCCGACCACGTGTTCAACCCCTTCGCCATTGTCTCCGATTCGATTTTGTCATTATATATATATATACTACATATTGGACAAATATTTCCCGGAATATACGATTGATAATTCTTTGATTTCATGGAATCATCTACTTTCGATCGAAACGACTTACTCACGAAATTCGAAAGAAATTATCTTTTGTTTGGGTCTTATTATAAGCAATTGAAGTATATATAATATATATTAAATAATTTATTGTTCATTTTTTTTCTCTCGGATTGAAAACATATTTATTTTTCATGGCAAACAAAAATCGTTGGTATAGCATCGAATCGTAGATTTACGACCGAACTCCAAAACTATATTTTACGGCAATCGAGTAAACTGATGTTTCGTTAATTGGGAAGATTTTTGTATCTGTCGTAACGCGCTGTGTGTTTTGAAAATTTTTACAACGAACGCCTCTAAAGACCTTATCTTTTTCAATCGCTGAAGAGCAATCGCTCTGAAATATATTATAATAGTTGGGGCGGGAAAAAGAAATCAACAAACGACACAAAAGTGAAGTGCTTGGTAAAGGGAACAAACCGAACCGTACGCTTCGTTTCTATTAAACACGATTACAGACTCGTTCGCTGTATCGAGTCTATGCATACGTCATAACTATAGACGGAAGAAAAAAGAAAGAAAGGAAAAAAAAAAGAAATTGTGCAAGAGAGAGAGAGAGAGAGAGAGAGAGAAAAAAATGCATCATCTGGTGAGCGAAATTCAAACCGGTCGCGATTCCAGTATTCCGTGAATCCTGTGAATGACAGCAACGTTTTCAGGTACCAAGCAGAACGGGCAAGCAAATTACTCGCCAATTCTAGTTGAATAGACACTTCAACGGCAAACTTTACGGTAACGATCTCCTATAACAGCAATTATTATTATTATTATTATTATTATTATTATTATTATTACGTTTACTACCATCGACGCGAGATGTAGAAATTTCCTTTTTCATGATACACGCATTATATAGGACGTCTGTATTTTTATACACGGCGAGATAAAGTTACGAAAGATGTTTTTCTTCTCCGGAAGCCCGTTTCCCATGCGAGGAGAGAATCAGGTGCGAATAATTCTTGTTTCCTTTCCGTCGGTAAATTTGCTGGATCTACGTCTGTATAAACGTTCCACTTTCTATTATTATTATTATTACAATATATATATATATATATATATATATATATATATATATATATATATATATATATATATATATATATATATATATATATTATTGCGTAGGCGTGCGACGACGTCGTCTCGAAGAATTTTATATGACAGGCGTACCGTCGATAAAACTTCATCGCCGTATAGATGCCGAGCGGTGTGTGTGGCTGCTATCTGTAAAGTTACAGTCTAGCGTAACTCTGCGGAGGTCAGCATGCAGGGCGTTTTAGGGACGACGATCCCTCTCCTGGTCTCCGCCGGGTTGTAAATTCCCCCCCCCCGGGTGTTACGGCCCTGGATAGTCGTAGGCACGTCGCGTTTAAACCGCGTTTGTTATCCATAACGTCTCGTCAGCGTTTTTCACCACCGGTACTAATAAAGGAAGCGAAGAAAAAAAACAAAAAGGAAAAAAAAGGAGAACACAGAACGCGCCCCGCACCGGAAGTGTTACGCAAGAGTTGAACGCCGAAAGCGTTGTGTTCACCATCCGTAAAAACGGGAATGAATATACCGCACAATGACGTGTGCGCATCGATGTATTATACGCTCAGAATCAGAATTGTTGCCGCAATTGATATTACGCCAATAATAATAATAATAATAATAAATCAACAATTACATCAGATTGCAAGTTCGCAGTGTTAGTTACGTACGTGTCGTAACGATTCGTTTTTAAGAAAGCTCACGTTAATCCCCAACTTTTGGTTACGGAATTTCGTTGAAATTTGGTGAACCGCATGTTAGAAATGTAACGTCAACCGCAGACTCGTAGGTATTTTACAAATTGAACTTCTTAGATGTTGTTCCGAAGTTGATGTTAAGAGTGCAATTTTCCTCAAATAGCGTTTCGCTACGTTAACGTCACGAAATTTCAAGCTTGCTTACGCGATTTCAGATCCCCGTTCAATATTGTATTCCACGCTTATAACCAACCAGGTGATTATCATGCGCGGTATTACCGCAGCCGGTCCGCACGGTCGTCGCCGACCTTTACGGGTTCGCAATATGTTACCGCATGTAACCTCGATTACGTTCAGAGTCCAGTTCAGCCTCGAATGAAGCGGAAGCTTTCGAGGGTGGTTGATGACCCAAGAACTCGACGATGGCGGTGCACCTTGAATTCTCGAATGAGATCCGAGATGAACGCAGGCGACCCGACATTCTGCCGACGAATATATGCAACCCTCCCGCGATCCTTTTGTGCGACTTCGGTAACGCGCTAAGATTAGAACCAAGGATGATTAAAGGGGTTCGCGGACTTTGCCGAGCGACGGTGTCACCCAAAGGTGATGAATTTCGCGCTTTCGCAGCCCCCCCCCCTTTTTCTTTATCTTTTACTCCTTCTTTCGCTGCATTGTTTCCGCAGCGTTTCTACTTCCTTGATCGCATCCTGCGATGTAATGCACCCACCTAATGTCACCTCTTATCAATTTGCAACCCGCTTCTAGTAAATTTCTTCCAACGCTTCGCCGCGGTCTCATACTTCGCATCCCTTACACGATTAGAATGCAGGTGGAGAGACTGAAAATGCTCGAGATGTAATATCCAAAGAAGCGTCGTTTTCACGGTTCGACCGATCGATCCACTTGACACTAAATGAAATGAATGCGAATTATCACAGTCCGCAGTCGAATGTTGTCGCTTCGCTTTTACTTTCGCGGGTTAAGTAGCTCGTTAAACTCTGATCAAAGTTCAATATAACGCTTCGGTGAAAACCCATTCGTCATTTCGATGTACGTAAAGTCTCTCTCGCGGAGAACAGAGTTTATAAAATGTCAGAGAATATCGGCGAGGGTCAAGTTTTTTACAACGATACTGCAAATCTCTTTGGCGTATACAGCGGTCGGTCTCGATTGTCCAGAGAATGCACAATAAACATTCCGGGTACCGCAGAATCCATTCCAGAGAATCCTGAATTCTCTCTCGGTCGTTCGTCGGTGGTATAAAATCGCTATAGCATTCTTACGCACCCTCATTCGTCGCCCGTATAGGAATGTTGTAAAATTTTGCTACCGCTCTTCTGTAAAGCGATATAGAAATTGTGACACGTCTTAGAGTAAGAACGTATCCTGCTTCCTCCCAACAATATCCCGGCACCTGTACAGATTCTACACGGGAGCTTTACTACCCAAAGGAATTAACGGTGGGGGAAATTCGGTCGATAGCTTTGAGCGAACGGTGGTTTAGCATAGCGTAGCATCAGGTTTATTCGCTCGGAGTAGCTCTGGTTTGCAGTAAGCTTGCGTGCTTAATTTTGGAGTAATATAGAAACCCTCGTTCCAGTTGCGAGCTATCCTCGAAGTTCGTTTTATCCGCGTTACAGAATTTTCAAAACACATACTTCCGCGTGTTTGTTTATTAAGAGGAGAAACTGGCGATGTTGCCGAGCGTTTATATTACGTATGCTCGATCAATCGATCGTATTGCCGCGATCGAAAAACGCCACGCCGGTTTTATTCGATTTCACCTCTTTTTTTTTTTTTTTTCACCCTCGACGTACCCACACTGCAACCTATCCTGCAGGACGTCACTCAGCGAGAGGGTTCTAAGAGACGCAATCAATCTTCTCGCCGCCTCTCGATTTTTTTTGGCAGTAAGAACTGGCTCTGTTTTTCGTCCCTGGATCTTTAGATAAACTTCCTATCCAGGCTGCGAACAAGAACTATATAACGCGAGGATCCAACGATCCGGACGCTATGATGTTGAGATTATCGTCGATCAATCGGCAAGTATCGCTGAATATCGCGATGCGAGATACATTTGACACATTTTTCTTGACGAAAAATAAAAATACTGAGGAAAACTTGACGAGAAGTATCGACCTCCGTCACTCGGCAAAAACCAACTCCCCAAGGTCTCGCAATCATCCGCTTACTTTACTATTATCCATAAGTAAATCCGTACACACGGAAATGAAATGTGCTTCGTGGAGAGCTGCAGAGCTAGCGGAGCTCGTGTTATACTCGGCGTGGAGCGGATTCTCGACGTAGTTTCTTTGTTGGCATGCGGCATTAACCGTCCAGGGACGGCGCTCATTAACGTGGATAATTAGCCGACGGTGGTTGGCTGCTGCCGGCAGTCCGCGAATCCTTTGAACGTTGCAACACTTGACGATGGCCATCTACGCGTATAACTTCGAGATTTAATGTGTGGACGCTGGTGGTTCGTTACTGAACTATAGGAACACGAGCTTTCATGCAGATGAGACGATTGTCGAGTGATTGTACGTATATGTGCAAATTTTGAAAACTTTAAATTTTCTATATTTTTATACTTATGTAACGTATGATCAGCAACACCCAATTTCCCATGCTGGTTCATCGGAGTGAAAAGAAAACATTTTATTTTACGAAAAAAGCCACGAATCGCACTTCGTGGTTATTTATTATTGAACTTCTTTTATCGACAGAGCTGTTTCTCTTCACGCATCGGTTCACTGACAACTCTTTCCTGTATACATATTATTTCTTTCGATTGATCAAAATTAATCGCTCGTATATTTCTGTCGAATCGCAAAGGATGTAGATTCGCGAATTTATGGAGATAAATAACCTTGAGGTACGTTCCAATGATTTTTCTGTCTTTCGACCGTATCAGTTTTATTCTTCTTCTTCTGCTTCTTCTTTTTTACCGGTTCGCCTGAACCGTGCATAAAATTTTATCCGAAAAATACATCCGATTTGCTTTCAAAATCCAATTATCTTGTTCAACACCGTTGTAGTAGAATTATAGTAATCAGTGTACAGGTAAAGGTAAAGGGAAAGGGGTAAAAAAAACCGGACCGATTTAACGCGTGAATAAAATCCGAACGCGTTGCCTGACTATCGTATTTTTCTTTCGAAAATTCGAAGAATCCTCGTTCCTTGCTGAGATACACGCTTTTTAAAAACGGGTCTTCTAAAATTTGCTGAGAGGATGAAAAGAAAATTACTGTCAAAGTACGTTCAATTTAATTTCCATCTTAAATTATGATTTGAAGTTTGGCTCTGGCTTTTTAACAATTCTCTTAGATTCTATTCACATGTCCATAAATGACCTATTTCAGCAAGCAATAAATATTTTTCGCATTTTCAAAAGCGAAACGAAAGGTTTATTTTTTTTTTTTAGGTTTAAAATCGGTTCTCTTTTTTCTTTCTTTGGTCCAACTTGTGTTTCGAACTGAGATAACGCTGATTTACTCTGCAGATCCTTCATCAGGATCCAATTTAAGACCTGCGTTACACACATAGATCGCAAAGTGTAAATAAGAGACTTGAAAAATATATCCGTGGAATTGTAAAGGGGGTTAAGGACACGAAGGGTATAAAAAATTCTTCACTTTATTTCATCCGACAGTTCACCGCCGCGGGATCGTAAACTTATACTATACGTGAAAATAAATCGCGTTTATAACGACGCGGTTGCGAAATAAACGAAAATCGATTCCCAACGACGGCGTTTAGGAAGTTACAAAAAGAAACTCACGCGGACGATGGTACAAGGAAGGGTGTAGGTGGGTAGGTAACAATCTCCAACTTCTTCATTCCCCCCTTTCAATTCTTTCTCTCATTTTTTCCTCACTCTCACTCTTTTCCTCGATTCTTTTCCATTTCTTTTACTGCGCCAAGATTGATTGCGAATCCTTACCCGTACGTATACATATATCTATACATGCCTGCGGAAACCCGGGTCTCCTCCCTCCCTCTCTCTCTCTCCCTCCCTTCCTTCCTCTCTCTCTCTCTCTCTCTATCTTACGTTGAGCATTGTATCTTTCGGAGTGTTTGAGACTTTCCAATACCGCTAAGTAAGTCTGAGGCCGAACCCGTCACGCGATTCGAAAAGAGAGAGAGAGTAAGAGTATCGAGTCAACTCGCCCTTCTTCCTTCGACGTTTCCTTTCCGAGTCGGCGAGGCCAAGAGAATTCATCCCCCGGATCGGATGACCGTCGCGGTTCCGTATTATTATCGACGTAGGTACTCGTCGGATCGACGGTACGCGATGAAAACGAATATCATATGTGATATCGAGCGATTGTATTGCCCTAACCTGGATATCGACTGTCGGCGATCTCGAGTGGTCACTCAAAACCCAATACGGACTCCCCAAATACACGCGAACCGAGTATCCATCTATCCGTCCACTCGTCAAGTTTCACGGTACTTGGTCACGCGTTAACCGTATAACTGAGACCTCGATTAAGGGGATCGGGGTAGATACGTATATGCGTATACCTGCCGTATATTACATATCAGCGGAACACGAAATATCGCCTAATGATTTCATGCTTTTCAAAGCAATGCTACGAATATATACAGTTTGTCAATCACTTATTGAAAATTTCACACGATTACGTTTCATCTCACTTACGATAGGTTAGACTTGAAAATGAGTACTCAACTTTTCCAACGAGCATTTATTATTCGATACGTTCTAATTTGTATTTTCCCCCATTTGACAAAGCTGATTTACCCCGTATTCTTTTGGCAACTTTTTCTTCTTGAATCGTCAAGCTGAGCGTTTGAGATCAAAGAAGAGAATTAAAAAAAAAAAAAAAAACGCGGTGACGAGGGTCAGTACCAACGTCTTGCCAAATTCGTTCCATCTAATTTAGCAAAGTCTTTTCAATTGTTTCTTTTTTTTTTTTAGTCCACCGTAACTAAATTCGTCGTTATCCGATCATCGTAGATCCGTGACTCTTTGCAGTTACCGAATTATTTGGAACTCGAAGATATCTTTCGCTGATTCCACTGCTGATTTGACGCGATTAAAGTTTCGTACTAATAAAAAAAAAAAAAAACAAAATGACGGAATTATATTCTAGGTATTAAAAGCTCTGCAACGGTACCCGTAATGACTCAGTAATTCGCATTTTTTTTTCATCATCTCTTCGCTTGCTTCTCGTCTTCATTTTCATTTTCATTTTAACGTTCTTTTTCTCATTTTCGCTCTCGTTTTCGTTTTAGCGGTGTGGAAAAGTGGCGACGCTGCCGCCCGCATCAAGTTTTCAAGTAACGACGGCTGTCCTACTTCAGAAAACATTTATAACCGACTCCGAGTGATTCATTACGTGGAAAAGATCCGCCCCCGGCATTATCCTACGCCGAGCTAACCTCACCTAGCCTGACTTAATACGATTTTGAAGAGCGGGAAATCCTCACCCTCGAACTCGGTGAATTTTTCAACGAAGACGAGTCGAGTCGTTGGTTCACTTCCATCAGCGGGAGTGAAATTCTTTCCAAATATGCCCCTGTAACCGGGACGCGTGGATTTTGGCGGGGGTGAAAAAATCGGATCTCTTTATAATTGTATTCCCTATAATCCCCAGGGACGAAGGATAATCTTGACCCATCGCGTCGTCCGTGAAACGCGGCAGGCGATAACGAATTTTCATTATCTTGCATGGGGTAGAATTATGAAAGTCCGTAAAAACGGAAAGACTACTCGTCACGCTCGATCTCATCCGATGGATCCTCCGGGTCATCGCAGATCCGGCAGAGCCGGTGTTCAAAATGGATTTACCGAGTGGATTTTCGTGTTCGCAAGCGAAGAAGACGCGTTTCCAAACCGCCACAACCCATCTCGCTTTGTCGTAATCGGACGGAATATAAATTTCGGTTCACAGGACTCGGAATTACACTTTTCAGTGTCAATTTTCTCAGGCGGTTTTGAAACCGTGCCAAAAACCAACCGGCATCCAAATACATGATGAAAAAAGCACGCACAAGTCCTGAAAATAACATAGACGAGGACATTGTTCTCTCGTTTTAAAAATCACTCCTCAAAAGAATCGAAAACTCCCGTCATCCGTATAGCCGGATATTTCATTCGGACTGATCGGATCAACGGTCAGTAACCGCATCCGTTCGCTAATAAGAACTTCCAAACGTCACGTGTGTTTGGAAAGTTGGCAGGCGGCGTTGGCGGTTTGGCCAGACAGGTACAAACCCATCTTCTCATCACGGACCGCGTCGTCAGCCCCATTTTCTTCTCGGCGTTGAATCGCAGCTTTCGCCCCCCTCCCACGCAGTTAACTCCGTTCGCTTTTTCGCCACAGCTCGTTGACCGAGGGCCGCTTTTACGACTCGTGCAGCTCCTGAGAGCCATTCCGACGTCTGCGCCACGGTCTCGGCTTCATCGAATAATTCTGCACCCATTCGACACCGTGTGGCTGGACTGCAGAGAGCGTACCTGGCCTGTCGTTTAAACCCGCGCGATCGGTCTCCTTTCTCCAAGCTTCGGTTGTGCACCTTTCGACCTTTTCTCCCGCGCATCCTTTCACCCCGATTCGAATCGGTCGAAATGTCCCTCGAAGAGCCGTAACGAATAGCGCGGATCGGCCACAGAGACCGAGTCTTTGGATCTCCGTTCCTTGACCTCCGCACCCTTTTTTTTTTGTTGGATCTTGATCCCTCGCGAGTTAATTAATCGCCGCCGGTGCTCTCAGCAATCGCGTCGAACGCAACGTCTACGATCGTGTTCCGAAGACGTAAGCGCGATTCTCGACGAGTCGCAAGCTCAGGTTGATTCGTCGACGCGTTTAAATATCCTTTGAAAAGCCCGCCTACCTGCAGTATTCGAGTACGGGTACCTACGACTTTGGAGGCGGATCACCTTTGTTCAATCAACGCTCCTCTCATCCGATTCTCTCTCGCCTTCTGTCCCCGGTTCGCTTATAGCACATAACAATATAAGCCAAAACTTTCACCCGAGTAGGCGGACGGCATTGCAGACACGACAACGACGTCTTCTCGCATATTCATTCACCTTCGCACGTTCGCACAGCGTTCACTTTCAATCGAGCTGTTACAAACTTTGAACATTGTACAATCTATTCTGCGGTTGTATAACAATATATATTCTACCAACACTGCATAACCACGGTACTTTTGTAGGTGTCTCGAGTCAAAACGACAACCTATTCAGACGAAATTTTCATCAAGCTCGTACCTCCACACGTACACACGTGTAATTCTGCGCGTAGAAACTTTTCGACTGTCGGACGAGGCGCTGAACAATTCCTATGCCTGTTTAAAGAGACGATAATTAATTACTCCCAACGCGCGTGACAATCGCCTTTATATACCATTGTTAGTCGCGCGTTATACGGCTTGATATGTGTGCAGAGTGTGCTCGTTTCCACCTTTGGGTACACGTTGCGCATCAGGTGCATATCGATATTCCAACTTGGCATTACATGGTCGCGAGGAGAGAGAGAGAGACTGTTGCGCAACGTTTTCGCTGTGTGTTCGTTCGTCTATTTAGTAGCTGTGCCAGGCAAAGAGGAATACAGCTGTCTGTAACCTGCAGAGCCACCCGTCCGTATGGAAATTTTTGCCAATTCACGGACAGCACGACCGTCGGATCCTCCCCCTCTGTACGGATTTCGCAAATGTCAGTTTAAATGCTATCGCGATATCGGTGCGGTACGACGACAGAGTTTAGAGCGCGGCAACACCGGCTCGGAGTGGAGCAATTTTTCATAATTGTCAAACAGCGAGGCTGCTGCAAATGTTCGCCGGAACAATGGCGAACAATCGAGTTGCGCTGCACTCCCTCGGGGTAAAATATACCCGACTGCTGAATCAACCCTACCCTGACTCCCCCTCCCGTTATATCTATTCACGTTTTTCTCTTCTCGCTGGTTCGGAAATTAATTGTTCATGCGCCGCGGCGGCAAACTGCACAACCTCTAATCACAAATAATAAATAATAGAGCTGTCGTACACTATGTATAGATCAATTTCAAACACCGTTCGTTCGTGATATTTTTTTTTTTATTTATTTATTTATTCTGTACAGTTAATTTAAAAAAAAGAAGAAAAAAGGGCGAGAGAGAAAGAGAGAGAGAGGGAAAAGCGATACATATACATGTATATATATATATATACACACGAACGAGCCTTTTGTCACTCTCGCTTTAATTGGCACTCTATTGTGCAATGAAACAAATATAATTGACAACTCGGATCCGCAAAACAAAGAAAGGAAAATAATCAAAGCCGGCCAACGCAGTCCGATGATTTTTACACGCAGCGTTGTGTATACGTTGGGCAATTTTTTATCACTCGAATGGATTAACGTGTCTGTAACTTCCGGCGGTACGGAAACGTAATTGATGTCTTTTATTAACTCGCAGTTCAGTCGGTCAGTTTTAAATTGACGGGTGTGTTATTGTACCTACCGTGGCGTAGAAAACGAAGGATAATTTACGCGTGGAAACGTGTACGTAACGACTGTTGCGTTTTCATTCGATCAGCGAAGAAGAAGAAGTAAGAAAAAAACATTATCACTTTGCGAAAATGCAGGCATACATGTGCAGGCGAAATTGAAAAATTCACGAAATAACAGATCGAAGGACCGTTTCGCTGAGCAGATATAAACGGACTAAGCAATCAAAGTAATTACCGTGTCACTCAAACTGCCGACCGCAACAAAACACCTAATAGCCACCCAAGAAGGCAACGACTAAAAAAAAAAAAATGGCTGGACCTGATTTCAAAGAGCCGTTTATATACGCACGAAATGTGGGGCAAAGGCCGTAGTAAATTGAACACTCGGAGCAGACGACAACCCCGGCGGATGAATGAAGACAAGCACTCTAGTTGTGAGTGTATAAAAATGCTCGTATACCGCAGTCACTATATCGTATACAAATACCTACAACCCCGTCCCTTTCACAGAAATATTTTCCCAGCCTCGGTGGCCGCGAAAATGTTTCTTTTTCCGCGCTGAGCTATTTATTTGTTTATTCATTTACCAACGACGCAAAAAAACATGTGCGTGCGCGTGTGTGTATATATACAAGTCATACGTATATATATATATGTACGGAATATATATATATTCCGTACATTTTCCGAAAAAAAAAAAAACTCGCCCCGGAAACTCATGCAGACCTCACGCAATAACTCAGTTAACAACAACGCGACAACCCTTCGCTCTGCTGACCAAACTGAAAAAAAAATAACCGTTTGAGAAAAACGTTTGAGCGAGCGGAGAAGGGGGCGGGGGCGGGGGAGGGAGGGGGGGGGCAGTCAACCGAGCCAGAAATAGAACGAGACCGTAAAATAATTTGGTACTTTTTTTCACCCCTGCGTCGGTGTTTCGTTTTTTATTTATTTATTTATTTTTATTTCCTGGGTTTTCTCGTTGTTTGCTTTTTCCACGCTTCAAACGATTTAACTATCTAGCAAACAAGTGTATGTACACAGCAGGCAAGCAGCCGTAGAGAGGAGATGGGGAACGAAAATGCGGCCGGGCAGCAACTATAACACAACGCGTGCGTTAATTAAACCGCGAGTTTCGCCTCTGCTGCACTTATAATGGGTGGCAGTGCTAGTAGACACGTAAATTCGTTATCAGTCAAGATGCAAAATCCATTTTCATATTCAAACAGTCCTCTATTCTCTCTCGTTATGATCGGGATGAAACTGTATCTCGATTTTCGATTCTCTCCCTCTCTCTCTCTCTCCCTCTCTCTCTCTGTTCTCGTCATATAACTCGAGAGAACGCTTTCAAAGTCAATGTAAATGATACGTCAATGCCTCTTCGTAATTCAACCAGCATTACCCGCGGTAACTTCGTTCGCAACCCGTTATCATCCCGTTACATTTTAACCGCGTGTATCACCCCGAAATTCCCGAGCCGTGACTTTGTGCTCGAAAATTTGAGATTATGTTTATCATCGTCTACGGACTACGGAATGAAACGGCGTTCGCTCTCACGCGTAGCCGAAAATCAGATGATACTCGAGGTCAAGTATGATATACGAGATAACTAATTAATTAATTAATTAATTTCATTTGATTTCATTAATTGCAAAACCAAGTTCCATTGTTCGTTTAACCTTGACGGTGAATTTATACACCCAGACACAATTATACGTGTTTCGTTGTGTAAAACTCGCCTCAAGCAACGACTCGGTAACTGTTCTTACAACTAATTCCGCTGTAATCTAAGTGTACCATCTGTTCACAATCGGTGGCGTGTAATGTATTGGAAGCGGCATATTTAAAGAAGCTTTTTCGCCTCCTTTCAACGTGTGTACAAATTTTCTTTTGTATGCGTTACAACTAATTAGCAACACGCGATCCGTCATACCTACATGATATACTCTCTTTCTCTCTCTGTGTCGCGAATATACTCGGAACTTATTCGTTGTTTTTGTCGGGGAACTTGAAGACTTTGCGCAGAAGAAGGGAAGACAGCCGCGAAGAAAAAAGAGTCGCGGGGGAAGAAAAGTTTGCCCAAAGAAGAAGAAAAAAAACGCAATAAAACAAGAAAGAAAGCAGAAAAGTACAGGGTTCGGTGGTTAGGTAGAATAACAAAGCGTAATTACTTCGATGGCGTAAATTGAAGATGAAGTGAAAGAGGATGGGGAGGGAGATGGCGAACGTGGTTCGGAGTCGAGGGCGAAACGTCCAGTATATATATATATATATATATATATATACACCACCTACCTACTCCAGGTGCAGAGGTATAAGGTACAGACCACCAATAAATTGATTGCTCCGAGAAAAAATTTTAATTATACTTCAATGAATGCTTATATATATATATATATATATATATCTATTCTTCTTCCTCCTTTTTTAAGGAAACTATATATATATATATATATATAGTTTCCTTAAAAAAGGAGGAAGAAGAATAGATTGAAAAAAAAATGAAAACCAATTAATCCATCCTCCGTAGTTTTTCGTCTGCTGCTGCTACGGCGTAGCGGTTTCGCGACTTTGACGAAGTTCTTTTTTCCCTTTTATTTTTTATTAACCCTTTTTCCTCTTTCTTTGTTCTATCCGGCAATTTTTATTTTTCTCTCTATCTTTTCCTCCACCTCCATTTCTCTTTCTCTCTCTCTCTATCTATATAACCGGGATCTCTCGGCGCCAACAGCTTTTGTTCGCAGGACAAATCTATTACTGGTGTTACAAATGGCGCGGGTATTCTTTTTAGGCTCTCTCTAATTTTCTTTTTATTTTTTTTTTTTTGACACTTTATTATATAAACTTGAACGACTTCGTCACGCGATCGATACGTCTGATTTTGTCGGGCTTTTGTAACTTGGAATGTGATTTTTTTTTTTTTTTTTTACCGTTGTTTTTTTTTCGTCTGGTTTTTGAAAGAGAATTTCTCGTGGTAGCGAATTTTTCACTTGATTAAAATAGGACTTTGCTTCCCTGTGGCGGAGTGTAAGGTGTAGCCTTAAAACATACGAATTAAGACACTGTTTTGCAGGTGCGAAAGGCAGGAGATGAAAATCGCGTGATGAATTATTCTTGTGTTTTCTACAGAGTTTAATATATCGGCATACAGTAAGACGATGCTACAACGTTTCTAAATAATAAACGCCCCGCAAACTTGTTCGTCGAAATATGTAATACCATTTGCGTAATTTCATGGATATAAAAATGAAAAGTACCGAGGCGAGAATAATAACGCGACCTCGCCTCGCCTCGTCTCCTTTCTCTCCTCCTAGACGAGTTAATTTTGCTATACCGTCGGCGAGTTTCACGATTTTATGAATACACATGGCGGACCGTTAACACGAAACTGCCTCAAACTGAAAATATATTATTATTTTATTGGTCGGGGGCTCGACTGCAGCTTACGTCGTCCAGAAAGTTCCGCACCACCAGAGTCCGTCTTCCCCACGGGTATGTAACTTTGCACCGAGTCCCTCTCCGTCTATTTAACCATTGAATTAATCGCCTATTTCTGTGCCGCACCACGTGGTCATGTCTCTTCTTTGGTATTGCGAAACTCCCAACTCGGTAAAGAAGTTTCGAATCTTTGCGATCGATCGACGATGCGACTCGCAAGTTGGCTGAGAGAGGGTCGAGATAATTTCTGTGTGATTCCTGACAATACCCAACGTAGCGTCAGACTTGACGTTGCTCGTCATCGCCGTTTTTATTTTTTTATATTTTTTTATTTATACACCCATAACCGTATATCTCTGTCATATTTATTGCTGGTCTAATTTTCCTCGTTCTCGTATCAATTTCTGCCCGTTTGCGTCGCGGTAAAGTCGTCAAATAACGGATTGTACGACTTCTCGAGGAAGACGGAGCGACGCCGAAAACGAATGCTCCAGATCTCGTTGACCTTGAACCAGGTACTCCGGCTCTCGTTATCCTGAAACGCAAATTCCCACTGACGGGATTAATGGCTGTACTTGGTGAGAGGAGAGCTTTCCTGAACTTGCCTCGTACGATGAACAGCGTACAGACAGCAACGCAGGCATCCCAAACACCACTCCGAAATCACTCGCTTATGTACCGAGGCCGGAAGTAGGTGTGTACACACATTGTACGTGCAGGTAATTTAATATCATAACACCGACGATCGCTTGCTGCCTCGAGTAGAAAGCTCATAGCCAGAGCGCAGCTGCTACGTATCTACCTTGACAATTCGAGCTCCTCAGTTCCACTCCGGAAACGATTGGTAACCATTCGTAGTTCGCGTTTCTTTGTACGTAATCCGTGTATATTTTGAAAAATTATTGGCGGACGGATTTTACAGCCGTTATTATTCCCGTTCACATCGATTCAACGATTCGGACTTATCTCAAGTTTGTGAGTTACGTTTTATTTGTGTGACATTTTTTTATTTTTTTATTTTACATTTTCTATTCACGTTCGAACACTCTTCCGCTACTTGCTGCCTTCTTAGCGATTTAGCGAGCGGGTGAAAACGAGAAAGGAAGCTCGTTTCGTCGGGCGATAACTTCGTCGCGAGCACTTCGTGAAGCACGACATCCGCTGAGGTATTATAGGTGAGTGTTGTACAGTGTTGTGCAGGTGTAAAGTTGAAAGGAAAGCACGAGCTATCACCGTGGCAATACCCTGGGGATCGCGGATAGCAGTGGAGTGCATTAAGCAAGTAACGACCCGAATGGCAACTCCATGGAACTCCGTAAAACCCCCCAGAGATGAAGGAAAATGTCTTCGCGATATGTACAGGGATTACAGGCATGTCCCTTCCGCCACTAACCGAGTTTACAAAAGTAGAATCGTAAAAAAGTTTGGATTTTCACTCATTTCAATTCAATTATCGAACCATCGAGACTGCGAGTATTTTAACCTACATAGGTACGGTTTGATTCCAACTTCTGACACTGCGCCAATCCTGCAAAGCTGCTTGCGAATTTACTGCGAATTTATCCGAACTGCACAACCCGCCGGGTAATGGAGATGCAGCGTTACGAGTACCCAGTCAATTTTCTCCATAATTCCAGCGGTTCACTGTACGGCTGGCTATTTACTCCGGATGGGTTTATGAGCCATGGACGAGCTCCGAAAACCGAATTACGTTCACCGAAACGCGTAGCGTTAACCAACGGCTCCGTGACGCCGGCCTCGAATTCCCTCTTTGTCGAGTTGGAAAATCAAGGCTCGTTAAACTTTTGAATCGTATACAGCATGTGTATACAAACGAGCAGAAGCTTTCCTCCGTTACACAGCTGTAGTAGGTACAATTGTCGCGATCGCATCCAATGGCGAAACCAGTGTGGCGATGTTGATCGATATACGTCTCGTTATCTCTCGTCCCAAGGTATAAACGCTGTTCGGGTATCAGCCAATACCGATACACTCCCTCTGGACGACGATGCTGAATTTCCTGGCTCTCCGTGTCGCCGCGTCACACTTTGAACTTCTGATCCGAGGCTCGTATTCCTCGGACGTTGAGTTTGATCATCGTCGACGATGATGCTTTGAACCTCGCGCCTTGCACATCTGGATACAGTAGGTTGTACAAGCACGTGTCGCGCGAGACACGTAATTTGGCGGATCCGTGTCGTCGTAGTGTCGAGAGCAAACCCCTTCAAGAATTTTCAGCACCGAAATAATTCAAAGCTCGAATCGTATTACCCGAACCGTCTTCGTACGCAGGTATACACCACTACCGTATAATAAAATCCACCTCCTTTGCATAGACTCGGTGTTCGCATTTGCAGCCCCTCCCCCCCAGGACCGAGCCACGGGATTATTTTGCAAACCAAATTCTCCACCATTATTTGCCGTGTAAGTAAGGACGGCGGATCGGGGAACAGCAGACGGCGAGGGTGCCTAACCACAATAGGCTTGTTGTGCGATAAATTATTGATGTAAGATTCTCAACTGCCTACCTGTCTCGTCCATGCCATTCGGATCGGTGCCTTGCCAGGCGGGGCCTAGGCGTACCTTCAATGGAATCGACTGTACAATGCCTCTCTCGCGGCTTAGTAATTAGCAATATTGATATGCAACGCGGGTGTGTGCAGGATTTTGGCATCCATTCGCTCTCCGAAGGTGTTTTCGTTCCTCAATTATATACCAAATATATTCGAATTTACATTATCTAGCATTTTTCTTCTCGCTAAATTATAGATAGGTACGACGTATTCATATCGTTTCATAGACGATCGTCTAATACACTTGTAAACAAGCCACATACGTACGAGGTCTGTAATGTGATTCTTGCGACGAATTTCATAATGTATAATGGATATCCGTTTATACAATCACACATTCGCATTATAGAATATCGTACACTGTCATTAACTCGTTGAAAAATATAATACTGGACACGTTTTCATATCCAGAACATATCGCCTATGGTCATTGTCGTATTTCAGTATTTACGATCATGCCGTAAGTAACTTATCCTGTAGCATGCTTGAAATAACTAACGACGCGATTTTTTTTTCACGTCTGTTTCAGGGACCACATCGACGCCAATAATGCCGAATGGTGCACCAGGGACGCCATCGTCGAAAGCGAAGGTTGGTACACGGGTATATGTATACATATATATATATATATTCATCTTCATGCTGAAAGTGTTAAATTAATTGGCAACATTGACGAATGCCCGGATTTTCGGTTGCGTTTTTTACTCTAATTTCCGTTTGTTTTATTTCTTTCTATCTTTTCAATTATTTTCAGGGGATAATATCACATTTTCTCGTACCTAGATCTCGCAAAAATTCTCTTCGATAGTCACACGCACGTCGCGTAATTTCGGCGAAACGCTCTTTCTCCTCTTATCCTGTTCACCTGCATTGCTTCCAGAACGAGAAATTCATTCGAATGATAAAGACGGGACGAAGACGAGCGTTTGAAAGTCTTGCTTGGCTCTTGCGTTCAAGGCGAACAACAGGATACGCCGCAAATCCATTGAGAGCTGAGCTTTTTTCCGGAGAGTTATCCATCCCGGATTCCGAGTGCTTTGCTATTCGCTCGGTACCTGCTAGCTTCGCGTAATCGAATTTAGAATTTGTTACCGTATAGAAATTCAAGCACGGACATGAAGCTTTCGCCGAGCTCGACTCAGACTGTCGGATAATAATCACACTGTCTTTGAAGGTTTTCTTTTATTCTTATAAAGATTAATAAGGTAATTGAAACCCCCCGAAACTTCGATTGCCTAATTATCTGGTAAAATATGCCGGGCTTTTTTCTTGTTTTCTTTATTTTATGTAGTATAGAAATGAGAAAGAAATTACCGTCAGCTTCAACGCGTCCTGACCGGAAACTGACCGGAATATTTCGATCCCGTATGCTTCCTACGCAAGAAAATCTACCGCCATGAACATTGAAATTCGGATCCAAAGTTCCGATCGCTTCGATGTAGGTTCGGAGGGCCGATTCACGGGATATTTCAGTCTTGGGGGTGGAGGTCGGGTGTAGTTATGCACGGTATGTCCTCTGGCGCACAAAGGACGAAGCCCCGAGATTGAAAGAATTTAAAATATGACATGCCTGTACGCGCTTTTGCGAAGAGCCCTTGGCAGGCTCGCAGTTTCTCCTCTCTCTCCGCAACTGTACCGTTTTACAGAGACAGGCTCGTAAAAATATTGAAAAAGTGATATCGAACCATCCACCTTTTTTTGCATTTTCCACGTGCTTACACGATCAGAGGTTCACGATTTGAATTTCAATTAAAGCATCCCTTGTACGTGAAATATGTTCGGAACGTGGTTCCGTTCCCTTTCACGAGATGATTCGCGACCCGAAAGGTCAATCCCAAGATCGAAAGTCAAGGGTCGGGACTATAATAACTCGACACTGTTCCGGAAATCCGGACTTATACCGTCGAGCAAAACAACCGTGAGGGACCAAGCTCTGGCCCCGAGCATTTCGTACCGTAACTCGCTGATTTTTCGATCCTGTTCCACGTGCGTCGAGCTTTCGAAAGGCTTACTTACGCCGGATGTGACGGAAGGAGCGGAGGACCTCGCTCCACGATTAATCTGAAATGTCCTTGCTCTGTTCCAGGAGAAACTCATGATGCGGACGAAGGTTGTAGTCGCGTTGTACCCTTTCCGAGCCATCGAGGGAGGCGACCTGTCCCTCGAGAAGGTACGTATAACAAACGCAAAGACGAGAGGGCCGAAAGATCTTGAACCTCCTTAGAGGAGCACTTTATTCGGCATTGTCCCATTCATTCCATTCCCTTCACTCGGAAACTCCGGGCGAACGTCTCTAGGTACCTTACCTCCGAAACCAACCTCTCGCATCCTTTATTAAAGCACCCCGCAGTCCCCCTGCCAGTTATCTCGCTCGGCAAATCGTGAAACTCTACAGGTCGAACATTAGAGCCCACCGTTCCATCCCTTCCAGCATCCCCGAAACCTTTGCGAAGAAAAATACCACTCGTCGGCCGCTGCGATGGGAACGACGGGAATACACAACAGCCTCGTTATAGGTACATTTCAATGAAATTATCCTGCAAGTTTTATGACTTACTTCAATTGAGCGGGGAGTCCTGAGGGGAGAAAGACTTTTACGCTTAGGGAAAATGTACAGCGCATCGTCGAGTTAAGTAATTATTTTCTGGAAGACCTACGTCTTTCAATCCAATCAAGGTACAATTAATTGCGCAGACAGAAGTTCGGGCTCTCTGATACGCGATTTAGAAACTTTTGCAATCGTCAACGATTAATGATATTCCCACGGAATTAATTGATTGAAAACTGATCGCTGGACTGATATCAATTTTCACGGACTCGGACGGCCCGTAGAAAATTATCCTTTGCCGAATAATGGTCACCTCTTTACTTATTTCTTCATAAATTTTCACGCATTTCGTGTACTCGATAAACCGAAACGAGTTTTTCTTGAACGAGAAGGGCGCATGACCTTGACGCTCGCGTCACTGATTTCTTTTCGTTATTTTGAGCGAATAAAATTTTCACTCGAATTAATTGTATAAGATTGCAACAGCTCTACCCGATTTCTCTTTGGACGTTCCAGATACCAAACCCAGATTTACACTCCGATAAGCAGACTTTGTAAATTATATGAAAAAGTAATTAAAATATCTAAATTAAATTAAATTCGTTTCCTTCTCCGAACTTCCTCGCTCTCGAGCATATCGTAAGACTTGTAAAATAAAACTCGCATTCCCGTTTCAACGGTTGACACTCGATTCATTCACATTTCAACAAATCATCAATCATAAGAATTGAAAGTCGCGAGCTCTGATCACAAGTTCGCTGAAGGAAAGGTATAATATCTCGGAAATATTTTCGCAAAACGGGGATCACGGGATCCTTTTTTAAAAATCGCAAGATCGTCAGTTTTCCGGGCGTAAAAAGGATCTGCAAGAATTAATTTGACGGTGCCACTCAAGAGGTCGGAAATATTAGAGCAATATGTCACCGTTCCGGTGTTCTTGACGTTCGCGAAAGACCGATAGTTGGAATTCTCACGGTAGACCGTATATACCTATAGATATATGAAACGATAGAGTATAACAACAGCCGTCCGAAGTCGTCGTGTGAAATTTTCTTCTTTCTTTCTTTCCAATCTCTTTCCCTTTCCGGTATAGGAGACCAAAAGAACCAATGAAATACGGCGAATGTTCTTTGGAATCGAAAGTCGAACCCTGTAGGGGAGAGTTGATTAAAATTTGTAACGTAACGGAGTTTCCGTTAAAAGTCTACAGTAATTCTAAATTTGATCTCGAGTTGAATTTAGCACAACGACTTTTCGGGAAACGTTTCGTCAACTAATTAATTGAATTAATCTCCGTCCCGTACAAGAACCTGTTTCAAACATCAAACTCTCGCCTAACCACGCGGCTACATCTCTGTTTATTCTAGTCGAGCGTTTCATAATAATTATGGTTTGCGCAGGGGGCGGAATACGAAGTGTTGGATGATTCTCAGGAGCACTGGTGGAAAGTCAAAGACGAGCATGGGTAAGAAAAAGTTTTAATTTACCTACGCTCTAATGTTACACGAGCCGGAGTTTAAATCACACGACGCCTACGTTTATGTACGCCTCTGTGCGCGTGTGTATCTTTGTGTGTATTTATGTAATATAACTGCCGCAAACTGCCTGAGTTAGGAGGGTAGTTTCGGAGTAAGGCCGCCTCGCCTCCGGGTGAAGTAAAAATTATTTTTTGCAACACCTGCATGGAAAGTCCATTTTTATGCACCATTTACAAGCACAAAAAGAAAAAAGAAAAATAAAATAAGGAATTGCCTTATCCGCGACAATTATTCGCCTCGTACTTGAAGAATAAAAGTAAAGTTCAAAGTTTCGACGCGTCGTTTAACGTCAGAATGAATTGCTCTGAGTAACGAAACGCTGAAATGGTTCCTATCAATTATTTGAACTCCGTAAAACGGTAGGTGAGAGAAGACCGTGTCCTCGTAGACAGGATAATGCCTCCTGCAGCGAATGCGTCTTAGTCGCTCCTGTCAATCCTTAATTCCCTCATTTCCGACCTCCGGTAATTAGTTTCGTGGATAATAGAAAAGGATCCGTTTGTCCAAGAAATACTGCTATTCGACTACGTGTCGTCTACCCAGCTTCCGAAGAAACGTTCTTTTTCCTTTTTGCGTCAAATTTAAATCAAGTTTTGCAAAAACGTGTGCGTATAAAGTAAACTTGGGGTAGAACATTATTTCTGGAAGTTAAATTAAACGAAGCATACCTAATTGTTACCTAATTCTTATAATGTATACCTATTCATTTAAATTCGACGAGGCAACGTTGCTGTAATAATACTCGGTGTGCAAACGACGTTTCAGTCAATTTAAATTCATCGCGGTTTTATAGTTCGGAGAAGCTGCAACGAATAAAGTGGCAACGTGTACTCAGTCATAACCGTGAGTAATCAAGCATAATAAAATTCCACCGCCAATTTTATGTAATAACGAGTGCACGGCTTATTTTTTCATTTATTTTTCTTTTTTTTTTTTTATTCATTTATCCTTCTTACTTGAGATAAAACGCTGCCTGCTCGGTTATTTCTATGGCTTCGTTTTATAATGAACCAGCGTCAAACACTTTGAACACACACGCACACACACACACACACACACACTGGTATACAGTATACTTATGTAATTGTATAAAGATCTTGAAGGGTGTCTCTCGAGTATCTTTCTCTTTGGTAATTCTATTCCGTTGTTTATACATAATAAGTTTACACGTCTATCTATCTCTCTTTCTCCCCCTTTCTCTCCCTTTCTCTCCCCCTCGTACGACTGGCGCCGAGCTTTAATTAAAATCTTTCAAATTGTACGGCGTCAAAGGCTGCACAGGTGGCTTCGACAACGATACGTATAGCCTTTTTGCCTCGCTGCCTTAGGTGGTAGACAGCCGCCTATGTACTATATGCGCTGTATAAAAGCAATCGCGCTTTCAACGGGGCTTGTAACCAGTTATTAGACTTTGTCTCTCTATTTGAAATTTTAATTCGAGTCTTTCATTCGCCTTCGCGTACACCTACTGTCCTTATACCACCGGTGTTATATTGCACCCGGCGCATTTATATTGTCCTTAATGATTTCGACCTACACGTATACGTATATATACCGCATCCTGTACTTACCGAGAACCCTCGAACTTCTGACGGAAGAATTTCATTTCAGTCGGTGTCAGGGAGGTCGTTTAATTGTAAAAATTTCAGGATATTGTCAAATTTCTGCTATATTCTAGATCAGTTTCTTTATTTTCAATAAACATTTATTACATGTCTCGGTAGCTTGGTAAGTTTTAATTAATCGCTACAAAGATAAATCTAAAATGAAAAACAAAAGTCTCGTACCTCTAATATACCAAATTCAGTCCTTAAGATTGAGGACAAAGTTTCTCGCAACGTTTGTGTTACACCTCCTGTTCCTAATTAGCTATCCTACGGAACGGATAATCAGACACCGCCGTGAAAACTCACCCAAATATCAATTTTACACAACGAATCGCTGTTGCGCGTGTACTTTATTCATTTGGACAATCATTTCTTCTCTCATCTACCACCCTTGTAGAATTAAACTCGTTTAATCTGAAATAACACTTTTCAAACAATACCGTTGTCTATTGGTTTCTACAAGTTTTCGACACATGTTACGCAGGTTAAACAAAAAGAAATATCAAAAAATTGATTAAACGTCTAAATTGTAAAGTTAAAATATCATAGAACGGAATTCATACGATTACCGTTGACGATAAAAAAAAGAAAATGAAAGCGAAATCGTATCAATGCATATTAAAAACAACCTTCGACGTAAGAACTCAAGTCACCCCTGCAGTGTCTCTGGTGAGAATAAACGGACCAAGCGAGCCATCCGTTGCCCTGAAGGCGTCGGTGTTCGTCAAGAATATATCTTACACACTGGACGGCGTTTGCCAAATTATCGCCGCGAACTTCGGCCGCGGAAAATCCGCAGGCGCCACCGCGACGATTTCTTCCCACCCAGTATTTGTCGTTTATCTGCCACAGGCCGTGGTCCCAGGAACTGTCGTCGTTGCATCTGTTTATAGCGTCGGAATCGAGGCCCGATTCGTGGGTCGCTATGCATATCCACATGGCTATGTCGTCCTTCGGTACTCCCAGGCTCATAAGGCCTCTGGCCAACTCACGCCGGGTGTATTTCTTGGCGGAAATTGAATCCGGCGTCAATAAGATCGCCAGAATCGCCGTCGCCGTCAATCCTCTCCTGATCAGTCCGGACATCTTCCGAACCACTGATTTTAAGGGAAATTTTTTGCCGTCGGACGGAGGAGCGATTTATTCCCACTTCGGATGCTTTTCGTCTGTCGGTTGCTGACGAATCTGATTCGACGAGAAAAAGAAGAAAAAAATGCAAATCGGACTGAAGATTATAAGTTATTATACCGAAAGATACCGATAAGACCGCGCTACATTTTGTCACCGTATAACGCAGTTGTTGTAAAAGCGTAACAGTTTCGAATTACGGTATTTCGAATAAAAATACTTTGCGGATTCTTTTGTCTTTGTAGTAAATTTTCAAAAACCAAGTCGGTTTACGGCAACTATTTTTATTTATAGTATTCTTGTATTTTATTTCTTTTTAATTTATGTTATCTTGTATTGTTCCCGCGGATTTTTTATGCAAAATAAAAATTTCTCGATAATTTACGTTTACTTACTCGTGGCCGGCCGACCGTACGGCAAGACGGATGCGTTGCTTCTGACCGTCGGATCTACGAACGCATTTTAAACTGTGAATCATACCTCACATATATCACATTGCGATAAACGAGCGTGAATACCGGGACGAATCGAATTCTCAGAAATTCAATATGCGCATATTGCTATTTTTATTTAACAAGTACAACGGATATATGTTGCGATTTCGATTTCATGTGCCAGTACAATATAAGATGTTTTTGCAAAATCTTTCGGTACACGAAAATTATATTTTCTGAGTTTAGAGCCATGCATGTTGGTAATAATTTGCCATGGGAGCAAATGAGAGTAATTATTTGTACGGTAAAAAACTATCGCCCCAATCATCGGGTCAGCTACAATATAACAGACTTGACCAAATAAATCATTTAAAATTGTATTCGTGTATCGTTACTATAATCGTGTTAAATTGTGCGTAAAAGAGTTTTCACGGATAATTATATTGTTTTATTTCTTTGTTTTCAGATCAGTCGGCTACATACCCAGCAACTACGTGAAGGAAAAAGAACTTCTGGGTCTTCAAAAATACGAGTACGTTATTATCTGGAGTATATAATCAAAGTGATCGTTTATATTTTACTCACCTACGCGAAATTATATTATGCGTTTTTATAACAATAACGCGTTTTATCGTTGCAACAATATTCTTTGGAATATTCTAAAGATATACGAGTCGTCGAGGCTCATGCATGATTAAATGGCGCGAAGCTACGTCGCAAATAACTGCGGATACTCTTATCGCTCGTACCCGGGAACTCTATCGAACGATGCCAACTGTGGTCAATGTACTTATACACGTATATACCTATACGCTCAGATTATATGCGTATCAAAGCCAGCTGAATCATCGTCGCGGATTGTTTTATTATTATTTCTTTTTGCAATTATTTATATTTTCAATGATTTATATCGTATTCGTTAATCGCGAAATCCCAAGTTTTATTCCTTGCGATTCGTCCAATCGTACGAGGTAGAGAATTTTTTAATTTCTCAGATCTTGGATAAGAATATACTTATAAAATTCTTCGAGACGTTGAACCTACGTTGCTCAGGATATAATGGAAGTAATAATTTATATCTTTTCGCTCGTAATAACGTGAAATCGTAGGGACAATTCACGTAAGTGGTACTAAAGTAAGCAGAGAAATTGCTCGCTCAATTTCTTGCGCTTCTCAAAGGACCTGAAAATATTTGAACAGAACTGAAAGAGCGATAAAAAACATCGTGAAAAAATTAAGGAGTCGTTTTGTATAATTTCAGGTGGTACGTGGGCGACATGTCTCGTCAACGCGCCGAATCTTTGCTAAAACAAGAAGACAAGGAAGGGTGTTTCGTTGTGCGCAATTCCTCTACGAGGGGTCTATACACGTTATCTTTATACACAAAAGTGTAAGCAGAGTCGACGAATATTGTACCGAATACTTTGACGCATCCGCCCTTCTTCTGTAATATCAATTTTGCAACCCTTTCAGCGGGCACGCCCACGTCAAGCATTATCACATCAAGCAGAATCCACGAGGAGACTTTTACCTCTCCGAGAAACATTGCTGCAACTCAATTCCCGACCTCGTCAATTACCACAGACATAATAGCGGCGGACTCGCCAGTAGACTGAAAACAAGTCCCTGTGATCGTCCCGTTCCACCTACAGCTGGTCTCAGCCACGGTCAGTTACTTGCTCATGCTTTTAATCAAGCCGCGGTATTGCGGGGGATCCAACGTTTCGGAAGATACCATCTGATGGCTGAGTGGATTTCATAAATTAAAGTCGCTCACTATTTCTTTTCTTTTTCTCTTTCATCCATAAGAACTCGATGTGACGAAATAATACTGCTTCACAGATCGCACTGACAAGCTTTCTGCGCTTTGATATTCGCGTTATTCACCCAAAGCTATCAGGTGATTGCTCCTTTCAGTTATTCGCAGGATCTTCGTAATTCGCTGTATTTATTTTAAACCATTCGGTCGTCTTTATAGGCGAATAACCAATTTTCATTGTTATCCGTAGACAAATGGGAAATAGATCACACGGAACTGCATTTATTCGATGAATTGGGCCAGGGACAATTCGGCGTTGTCAGAAGAGGTAAATGGCGCGGTTCCATCGACGTGGCTGTAAAAATGATGAAGGAGGGTACCATGTCCGAGGACGATTTTATAGAGGAAGCTAAAGTCATGACGTAAGTCTTGAACCGACCGTCAAAAACTTCCCCGTTTACTTGTTATTCAAACCGAAATATATGTATCTGATACAAGTCCGATCTGTGGTTGATTTTGCAAATTGCTATGCCGCGTTCTCAAGACACGTTTCTTCTCAACTGTTACTTAAATACACAAAGTTACGAATAACGTATTTATCAATTTTCTTTTTCTTCGACTTGGAATTTACAGTAAACTGCAACATCAGAACTTGGTACAGTTATACGGTGTCTGCAGTAAACATCGACCGATATACATAGTGACTGAATACATGCGGCATGGATCACTTCTCAACTACCTCCGCGGACATGAAACAACCTTGGGTTCCAACGTTGGCTTGTTACTAGACATGTGCATACAGGTGAAACAAAACTACGTATTTTCAACCCTTTCGTCGATCAATAAATTATACCCGTCGGCTATTGATGCGCAGCGCAGTTTCTCAGATATTGAATCGGGATTTCGAATTGAACAAAACGAACATAAAAAAAAAAAGATTTAAAAGAAAATCATTTAAAATTTTTGGCTTCAGGTCTGCAAAGGGATGGCATATCTAGAAAGGCATAATTACATCCATAGGGATCTCGCCGCTCGTAATTGTCTTGTGGGATCTGAACATGTTGTCAAAGTTGCTGACTTTGGCTTAGCTAGGTAATTTAATAATTTCTACGAGAAAAATAAATAAATGTACTCGAATTATTATTATTATTATTATTGGTATTGTTGTTGTTCTTATCAGTAGTAGTAGTAGCATTGTTACTAATTTTATTTAGTTTTTTTTTTTTTTTTTATCAAACACCTTATCCAAAGTTACAAATTATCCTATAATATATTTAATCTACCGGGTAATCGTCCCGAACTCATAGTAATCCTATTCTTACAGGTACGTGCTGGATGATCAATACACCAGCAGCGGCGGTACAAAATTCCCGATAAAATGGGCACCGCCTGAAGTTTTGAATTATACCCGTTTCAGCTCAAAGTCTGACGTATGGGCGTACGGAGTATTAATGTGGGAAGTTTTTACTTGCGGCAAAATGCCCTATGGTCGTCTAAAGAATACCGAAGTTGTTGAACGTGTTCAACGCGGGATGGTCCTAGAAAAGCCCAAGGCCTGCTTCAAGGAAGTTTACGATGTAATGCCAGCTGAAATATTGTTCATTCCTTCTTTTCCTTATACTTGGGTAGTTTTTCATCCCCCGGTCTGTTGAGAACAATAATACTCGATGCAATTTTCGTGATCAGCATCATTGTTTCCAATCTGTTTCTTTACCAGGTGATGAGGAGCTGCTGGTCCCAATGTCCGGAAACGCGACCTTCGTTCCGCGTCTTGAAGGAACAGCTGATCAACGTATCTCAGCGCTTGCTCAATGATTGACTCAACCTTTTGCGGTGTATGCGCCTGTCCTCGCCATCAAAACAGTCTATCCTGACCCCTAAATCTCCATCGCTAGGTCGGTCCCCATCCATATTGCCTTCGTCAAACACTTCATACAATTCCGCAACGCTGCCCGCCTCACACAAGATACGGGGACCAGCATCGTTACCTTCTTCAGCTGGTTCCGTAGTTCCTCTATCATCGTCATCCCCTAAACTTAAAAGAGGTGGCTCGTCATCACCAAGCACACCTGGTCACCTGGCTAGTCAGCCATCATCTAGCTCATCCGACGTATGCGACATATGCAGCTCCTACGGTCATCCGTGGATCGAAATATGCAAAGCTATACGTGCCACTAAGGGTAAATGAGTAATACTATTGTCTTAACCTATTATCCTAATGCATACTCTCTGGGAAAGAATTATAACGTTAAATTTAAGGTGGAGCGAAATATTCAAAAAAATATTTCTGGCCAAGAAAAATTTGAAATTTTACAATGGTCAATAATTTATTGTTTTTGGTTTTTTTTTTTTTTCTTTGCTTTGTTTTTCCTAAAGAATCTCCTATTCCACCCTATTCCAAAGTCTTCCCATAAAGTGTCTGTACAGGTAACTAACCTATGAGGACGAACACCGCTGAATCTTAACAACTTAATCTTCTTTTAATTCTCGAAATAATATATAAATTAAGATCGAACAAATGGAATTGGTTATTTTCAATTCTCAAACATTCGAGTTTATTCAAATATGCTCGTGGTATTGAAACATGCAGTTTTTATATAAAAATATTAATTCTAACTACAAAAATTAGATTGCAGACTCGACGTTCATAGACGAGTAGCTTTTTACCGAAGTAATGTAAGCATATACGCCAGTTTGTGGAAACGGGTTAAATGACTGATACTTGACCCCCGAGAGTAGCAGCTTGATAATAATAACCTAATAATTATTACTGTTCCTCGTGATACGATGGAGTGCATATATGATTATTAATAATAATAACAATAATAACAACAACAGCAACAACAACAACAATAATAATAGTGATGATGATGATGATGATGATGATGATATGCATTAGTAATACCTTTTTGGATAAAATGTGCAATAATAGGTTAAACAATAAGTTTAGATATTGGCCTTACTAAGCAACAGCTCCAGGTGCACGACCTAAACATAAATCTAGCCTGTAAGCATCCACATGAAACGTTGCACACGTACACATATACATAATACCATACCAAACATTAACATACATGCCTATATATACATTATACATGGATATAATAATAATAATTTGAAAAAATTCAATGAGTTCATAACATGGGCCCTGTGAAGACAATATACGCAAGTCCTTACAGCATCAGCTAGTCGTTACTAATAATAGGAGCGTACAATGTAACGCTCTGTCTGCTCCATCGTTCCCCTTGCATATCTCTCGCGAATCGTGAGTCAGAATTTGCTCGTATATGTAATTGTGTGTGAATCATAATTCCTAATTATTGTTGTCAAGTTATGTGTATGAATAATAAATAATAATCCGTTTATAGGTATGAAACCATGCAGTAACTGCGTAACTGTATGATCTGAAGCGTACATTTCTAACAACAATAGGTGAAAGAAAAAAAAACTTAGCTTGTCGAAAAGTTGAGGGAATAGTTATTTTGCATATAAAACCTGTGAATGAAACTCTTAGTCAATTTCGTTCAACCAAATGGGGGTTGTCTTTTGCCTGAAAGTTAATCTCATATGTAACGATATGCTTTTATTATTATACTTGAAAACTAAAAATCTGTCCTTGCTGCCTACTTATGTAATTGGAATGATTTTTCATTCTTTTTAAATTCTCACTGGTCACTCTCCTCTTGTTTTAGAAATGATCGAATTTTGATTTAACGTAAACCATGCTCTGTACTGTGTCTTCGCGATAGTAAAATTTCTGGCCAAGTAACAGGCTCAACCGTTTCAATGTCCATTTATGATGCGTTGAATGCAAATCCACAAAGATCCTGTTTTTACGCAACATTGGAGTTGATGAGCTCTTCTTTTGAGATCAGTTGAGGTATATTTAATTTTAACATCTGATATTTTTACAAAACTCGAGAAAAAAACTGTTTTTATGCGGTTTGTTTTATTGAGAAATGAAATATTGAAAGCACTATGAAAAATGCAGGTCTGCTATTGGTTAGATGAAATTGTAGTGGTTTGTACGTGTAACTGCACTGATAAGTTCGTGGACTGGATACACATCTCGGTTAAATGAAAATTCATTCGTGTGTTACCATGATAACATGTAAAAAAGTTGGGAACAATCGTCCTATGTAAGTTATTCGGTGTATTAAGACCAACATTATTGAAAGATGAATATTGAAAAAAAAAAAAAAAAAAAACAGTTGACAACTAGCTCGATCTGTCGGTACAGAACATTATGAAAAATATATTTGGTGCCAATGTAAAATAAATTCTGTTATTGTTGATTATTCAGAAAAATGATTAAATTAGAGTTAAACTTTAGTGTCGATAGTAGTAATTCGCACCACATATATTTTGAAAGAAATTTAAGAAATAAATAAAATAATGTTAGCAAATTTGTAAAGGTATATTTCTCATAAAATACCGTCTACTTCGTCAGCTATAGGATTACATAAATGATGTACGACCTTTTAGTATACATGATGATGTCTGTACATGCTATTTATACAATTGATATCTTTGTTATATTGTTGGAGATCATCTGACAGCGTACAATGTAACAAAATAGAAGTGTGCCAAGTTTCGGCAGTATTCTAATGGCTGTTACATACTGTACCATTATCCATTCATTTACATTACGATCATAATTGTTATTATTATTATCATTATTATTAGTATTGTAAACTCATATTATTGAGAGTTGTAGAGTTTTGGAAGTAGCGTACATGCGGTAAAGATTCTGAATGAATATTGCGAATCCAGAATAGGAATGAATCTAATTATTTGCCCTATTTGTATAGGAACGATAAAATTCTTAGATTGAAGTATTTTTAAGAGTAAATATATGAATCTGAAGTAGGCTGTAACAGATTTAGATGATAATCAATGTTGGGATTCATACTGTGTATTCCGAAGGTCCGAAAAAAAAATTTCGTTCCCTGGGAACGTGATAAATATATATATTTTTTTTTTAGTATCAATGTTGTATGCATGTTAAAATATATTTCTATACAACAAGGATTGAGTAATTTTTATCATAAACAACTACGAACTGCCATGTTCATTTTATGTGATAAAGCGTAGATATATATATCGTTTTACTTCTAATCTTTAATACTTGATTTAAATACATAATTGTTTGTGATTAAACATGAAATTCATTGTTGAATTTTTAATCAAAAATACGGGGAATAACATTAACCTGCATCTGGACTTTGTGGTTTTTAAATTTCTGTCCCAATTTCTGTCAATAACTAGATAAGGTAACATTAAAAAAAAAAACATCTTTAAAAAAAGAAACGTGAAATTCGACACATTTTTAACACAATGGTTCAAGTGCATATGACATGAAGGGATGATAGATCTGACGCAACAGAATGTAGACTATTCGGAACTAATTTTTGCCTTCCACAAAAAAAAAAAAAATTCAAGCTTGGATCAATGAAAATAATCGAACTGCTGCAATATTGGTATTCAACTGATCGATGAAAATTTAGGCAAATAGCGTGGAATAAATTTATTTTTCTAAAATCTGCATAAGCAAGGTCTGTGCTTCTTTATTGAATAATTAATGTGAAAAAGATAAATTATCTATGATCTATAGTCCCTTTGAAAGATAATTAAATTAAATATTCATAACTTCAAATGAAATATTGCACTTACACCGTATTATTAGCTCCCTTGTTGGTGAAGATACTCAGCCCTCGTAAGTGTGTATCAATGTATTATAGGAAACGCAGTAATTTTATATAACTTTCAAGTATGCCGAATATTATGCAATTATTAGCAGTACTAAACATTTATACAAAACAATGAACACACACACATTGAATGTATAGGTATGATTACTTTAATATAATGAGCATTATTGTACTGCATCCGTTTTGTATGAATTCATTGGTATATATGTATATGTATATATATAAATATATAATATTTACAATAATACACACGCATATATATTTACATAACATATACATCTATGAAATTTATATAGTGAATGTTTATTGTATGTACAAGTTATGCTCAAAGTCAGAAGTATGGAACGAGTGAAATCGAACACCATGTCATAGCGCATTTAAAATAAAACTGTCATACTTCTTATATTCTCAATACAAATTATATGAAATTGTGAAAACATTGTAATAGGCTGCTTGTATGTAATAAACTAATTGATAGTACTAGCATAATTTTCATTCTTGTAAATATCTACACACGGTTCGAAAAGAAAAATGTAATGCCAATATTCATCAATGTAATCATAACACAGGTTTTAGCAATATTATATGTACAGCAGATTTACCATCCAAATGCAGCATATACTTCATATACTATATCGTTGTGTAAGTTATACATTATCCATACTTTGTTGAATCTGCAGAAGTTGCAGCATATATTTCTTTTGCAGCATATGTGTATTGCAATTGCAGTATACTAACAATGAGTAAACAATAAAAAGTATGAATCATTGTAATTGAATATCAATTAGTAAACTTGCTGTGTCGAAAATTTACAATACTAAAAAAAATTCTAAATGCGTTCAAGGATAAAAGATATGGCACTGCAGAATGATTTATTGAAAAATACATTATTCATTGGTCACATGTATGTTCATATTTAGCGAGGTATGATCGTGAGCTAGCATACGTAATTTCATTGGAGGCAATGGGTGAAGAATCGGTCTGACATGAACAGTTCATTCCAAAGGTTTATGTTTTGATTATGTCATTTTTTAATTAACGCCAATCCGCTGGAGGGTACATTTGAATAATAATTAGTACAGGACAATAGAAATAATAGTTTTGAACATCGTTATTTATCGCTACTTAACGAGAACGGAAAATCTAACGGTTAACCATTAGATTTTAGTTTTACACGTTAGTGATAAGGTTGATATTTCTATTGTGAAATGTTAAACAGTATATTTTATTGTCCCTGCATGTTTTCATTTGCGCTAATCTAAATCATATGTATCACACGGTATGCATTACTTTCTGTGTTTTGATTGACTGATTCAAAGCAAGACTGTACAGAATACAATACGACGTGTTTACACAGAGGACTGCAATACAGTATTGTGCAGTTCGTATTGATTGCTATGCATTACCGTATCAACTCATCATAACAATTAATCACAATGATTAACTGATTTCTTGAATTAAAAATTGTCACAAACTATGCTTTCCACCAGCCAATAACATATACCATTCAAGTAAACTATAGCAATAATTTAAAACAAATAAAATTCCAAAAAATGTAACAGCACTGTATATATTTCACTTACGACTACCTCATAATGTCATTTAAATAGGGTATTAGAAGAAACTGATACTTGAACAGTATGATGGGTAGCAGTTATGATTCATAATTTCTTTTCTGACTAAGCCTTACAATCATAAGAATGTTGATCCGTGCATCATAGTAATGCAAATGAAATATACTTATAATTATTTGACGAGGTTTAATACGCAACCACTGGGTGGACTTATCAGTTTTTTAACGCTATGTGTTGACTCTTTCCTGGATTAGAATGGTATGGCATCATTCTAGTCATAGAACAAAACTTGTTTATCAAGGATAAATCTATGAGATATTATTACAAAAAAATTAAGTCTTAAACCTACAGGTTCGTAAAATATAGTAAAAATAAGACAAAAAATAAATTAAAAAAAAATTTCCTCGGGAAACGGATTCCGGACTTTCGATATATTAAAAAATACTACTAGAAACTCCGTTATTTATATGATATACTTTAAAGTGAGAAAGCTTTTATCTCAGGTACCGATAGACGTTAGTTATGTTCTCATGTAATCGGTTTCCACTCATTTTTGAAATCACGTTGAAATTCTCAACAATGATAATCACATTTGAACACTATGTTACATTTGGAATACATACTCTTGAACCATCCAGACAAGCTGCTCTCTATTGACGAATTTATTCGGCAGATAAGTTGTTCTTTTCAATTGTCTAGTATATTTTTATTTTTGATCATAATTGAGCTGCGCTATATATTACATGTCGGTTGGTAAAATGTCAGGGATCAAATACGAGCACAGCTCAATGTCCGTATTGACAAAAAAAACTTTGCTCGACGTATTTTCGTCCAACCTGGTGAAAAATATAGTTATAAAAGTTAGATGCAATAAAACTCCAAAGTAATTATATAAATTGATACACATTCTCTTGATTTCTCACAAAAAAATAAAATAAACTGCTGTTAAGTGCGAAAAACACTAAATCCACTGTGACGAAACAAAAATAGTGCCTGTTAAATGACATTAAAACTCACCACCCTCTTATTACAGCCCAGCATGTGGAGAACAATGTCGGGGCATTCAGGATCAAACAGACGCCAAGGCGCTCTGGATAATGGCGGGAGAGTAGCCAGATTAAGTTCTTTATAAGTTGATTATCCATACAATTTATTCCAAAGTCTTTGAGATCAAAAACAATGCATAAATTATCGATTACTTCTTCGAAACACTTTTTGCAGGCATCCTCCTGTGAAGAAACTAACATGTCGATGGCCATAATTGTTCAATAATTCTAGTTCTATTTCAATTAAAAAGCAGAGTCGTTAGTGAGGTTTCGAGTTCACAGTGGTACTATAATAAAACATTCTGATGAATTGCTGTTGAGCAAGTTTAAAATAGTAAATCATAGTTTAGGAGCGATATACATAAAACGGAATATATACAATCAATATCCACCAACTCTGCTAACTGATTTCAAATTCATGTAATATTGTTTTGTCAGTGTTACAAAATTCAATTTCACAGATATTCTTGAATGAAAATTGATTGAGTGTGAATATTTTACCAAACAGTATACGATGAACTTGGTCAATTCATCAATGTCTCGCTCGTTTGGATTATGATTTTTGGCAGGTATGTATATTACTGGTCGACCATGCATATCGCGATGTCGGAGAACTTTTGCTTTGTTCAGATTATTCTTAACCACTGGCGAGTCTCGAGTCAGGGTAGTCACACCATAATCAACACGCCACGAATTCGTTTTCAGAATTGCCTACAATAATAGGAAAATGAATAATTGGATTAAGGACAAGTAGAATGAAGTTCAAATGGGCAAGAAAAATGTTACTACATACCTGAAAAGCAGCATCAACAGTTTTAAAGGCGCGTAGGTATCTTTTTAACGAAAACTCATTGTGGTACTGCAATGGATCTGCACTGACAATAAGATTCATGCGGTCCTTCAGTTCTTTCAATTCAGCCTCGCCAACTGGTTTAGGTTCCATGATGAAGTTATGTATACTCCGTAGACTAAAGTGCGTAGCAGCTAATTGTATTGAATCAGAACATTAATCTTGACATGATTGACAGATGTGATAAATCAACTGATAAACGAAAAGTAGAAATTACATAGGATTTGCAGTACTTACGTACTAAACGTGATGAGTTTACCGCGCTATATGCAAAATCCTGAAGAATAATCCTTCGTATAGTGAGGCTTTATCATTATAATCAATATTTCCCCTCAATTAATTGATCGCCCTAATGATCAGCCAGAAAAATTCCAAACTAAAACTGGAGTGCACGTCACATCACAGCCGTCATTCGTCACAGTCGACCGTGGTCACAGTCATAGACTCTTTATAAGTCTATGGTCACAGTTGACACAATTCAACAGTTTGTGCTTGTTTGAAGCATTGATAATATTTTGGCAGTAGAGCTAGACAAGAAACCTTCCGCATAGATCCGATTAGCTTGATGTTGGTATCGTGACTGATACGACACGCAAGATCACACTCGCATGACTCGCGCCCTGGGTTGGTTTTCGTAACAGTTCAGTCGGTCCGGGCGCGTTTAGAGGTATTAGCAGTTTCACGTATTATCAATCAAGTAACCGATCACGCCGGCAAAAGAAGTTCTTCACGTTGACTGAAGAACACGAAGATTGATACCCATGGGTAAATTTTTGTCGCCAGTTTTCGGCGGGCAGGCAGGAACAGGTGGACCTGGGAGCGTAGGGAAGTTCTGCTCTATCGACTCTACCTATCGAGCTCGCACTGACATTTGTAGCAGCCAAAGTAGAGTGTCGGTATGGAAGCTTGAGATCGAGTCGGTACAAAGCGAGTACGTGAGACTACGTATCAACCGCGACTGAGAAATGTCGATCAACTCGATCATACCCGTGGGAAAAAGCGTAACCGTGTCCACCGCCAACCACCTCCACCGACCACCTTCGCGCCCCTCAGCCGCCGCCTAACCGCCCCTGCCACCGCCGACCTTCAATGACCACTTTCGACCGCCCCCTATGACCTTCTGCCAGCGCCAACCTCCTCCTGCCATTTCCGAACACCTCCAACCATCCTATTTACCTATATTACTAGATCAGCTATGATATGAAAAGAGAAGAATTATTCATTTCGAAATGGGATTCTATTCGACGCGCGCTCGATGTATTCCATAACATTAGTATTCACAATTATTCCAACAACTTTTCATTTGCTCTCTCGATCTTGAATTTTCATAGGCATAGAATCGGAACGCTGCTTTAGCTGGTCGCAAGTGAAGTATCTGCGTTGGGTGGAGGAGCAGAAATGTTTTTCGAAAAGTATTCGGATGGAAAAAAATTCAGAGTAACTGCAATACATCACGGATGCGCTAATTTTGAACGAGATGAAATGGATGCTTCGTATATGAGACAGTATTTAACGCTGCGTAGTGATTTAAAGACCTAGAAAGGTGATAGGGAGAGAAAGAACGACGCTTCTCAACACTTCGAGTGTATTTCAACACACATTTGGAAGATAGGAGCGAAATTTTTCATCATCCAACTGTCGCAGAACGACTGCGTTATTAGCTGACCCGTTAACTGAAGGATATATATTTAGTCACCGGCTGACAATGGAAGGGCCTGGCCGCTTGAGTCTGGAATCGGCAGGAGAGATGAAGTGTGTATTTCTTGTATGAAACGTGAAAACTAAAAGCATTATACATCATATCATATCATCATACATCATACATCATACATCGTACATCATACATCATCATACATAGTATCAAAGTTCGAAACCATAGTTCGGATGTCGGACGTTCAGAAAGTGACGTCACCAATTCAAAATCAGCTAGCCGAATTCCTCAGTCGGGAAACAACCGCGCAGTAGAGCGGACGGGTGAGAGTCGCGCTCCGCAAATTTCGAGTACCGGGTTCTCAACCTCCCGCATCCCGCGCTTCGGGTCCGCTACGTATTTCGAGTACCGGGTTCTCAACCTCCCGGATCCCGCGCTTCGGGTCCGCTACGCGGTGAAACTCGACTTCCAGGATAAGCGCTCCGTGGTTCCTGGTTCACGTTTACAATAAATTATTTCAATGCGTTTTTCGCGCAACCCCAAATTCGGTAGCTGTCAGTACGCTAATAAAATTTCTCGACTTCCAGGATAAGCGCTCCGTGGTTCCTGGTTCATATTTACAATAAATTATTTCAATTCGTTTCTCGCGTAACCCCAAATTCGGTAGCTGTCAGTACGCTAATAAAATTTCTCGACTTCCAG